>NC_091480.1:51855506-51860506 GCF_036971445.1 Narcine bancroftii | reverse complement strand
TCGTTTTCATCTTCATATTCTTCTTCTAATACATCATCTTTTTTTCTTCTTCTTCTTCTTCTTCTTCTTCTCCTTCTTCTTCTTCTTCTTCTTCTTCTTGCTCCTTTTCTTTTTCTTCATCTTTCTTTTTCTGCGTCTAATTCCTCTTCATCTTCTTATTCTTCTGCTTCTGCTTCTTCTTCTTCTTCTTCTTCTTCGTCTTCTTCTTCTCCTTCTTTTTCTTCTTCTTCTCTTCTTCTTCTTCTTCTTTGTCTACATCTAATCGTCTTCGTCTTCAACTTCTTCTAATTTGTCTTTGTCTTCTTCTTCTTCTTCTTCTTCTTCTCCTTATTCTTCTTTTTCTTCTTCTTCATCTTCTTCTTCTTCTCCTCCTCGTTCTTCTTAGTCACTTAATTCATCTTATTCTAATGATTTTTTCTTCTTCTTTTCTTCTTCTTCTTCTTCGTCTTCATCTTCTTCCTCCTCCTCTTCTTCTCCTCCTCCTCCTCCTCCTCCTCCTTCTTCTTCTTCTTCTAATTTTTCATCTTCTTCTTCATCTTCTTCTTCTTTGTTTTCTCCTTCTTCTTCATTGTCATCGTATTCTCTTTCGTGTTAGTCTTCATCTTCATTTAGACTTCACCCTCTTCTTATTTGTCTTTGTATTCTTCTTCGCCTTTGTATTCATCTACTTCTTCTTTGTCTTCTTCTTCTTTGTCTTCTTCTTTGGCTTCTTCTTCTTCTTCCTCCTCTTTTTCTTCTTCTTCTTCTTCTTCTTCTTCATCTTCGTCTTCTTCTTCTCCTCTTCTTCTTTTCCTTCTTCTTCTTCTTCTTCTCCTTCTTCTTCTTCTTCTTCTTTTTCTTCTTCTTCATCTTCTTCTTCTTCTCCTCCTCCTTCTCGTCGTCTTCGTCTTCCTCTTCTACATCTGCTTCTTCTTCTTCGACTTCCTCTTTGTCTTCGTCTTCGTCTTTGTCTTATCTTTCGTCTTTTTTGTCTTAATGTTCTTTATCTTTGTCTTCGTTTTCATCTTCATATTCTTCTTCTTCTTCTTCTCCTTCTTCTTCTTCCTCTTCTTCTTCTACTTCTTCTTTCCCCTTTTCGTCTTCTTCATCTTTCATTTTCTGCGTCTAGTTCCTCTTCATCTTCTTATTCTACAGCTTCTGCTTCTTCTTCTTCTTCTTCTACTACTTCTTCTTCTTCTTCTTCTTCTTCGTCTTCTTCTTCATCTTCTTATTCTTCTCTTCTTCTTCTTCTTTGTCTTCATCTCATCGTCTTCGTCTTCAACTTCTTCTAATTTGTCTTTGTCTTCTTCTCCTTCTTCTTCTTCTTCTTCTTCACCTTCTTCTTCTTCTCCTCCTCCTTCTTCTTAGTCACTTAATTCATCTTATTCTTATGTTTTTTTCTTCTTCTTTTCTTCTTCTACTTCTTCATCTTCCTCATCCTCTTCATCTTCGTCTTCATCTTCTTCTACTTTGTCTTTGTCTCCTTTTCCTTCTTTTTCTTCTGTTTCTACTTTCTTCTTCATATTCTTTTTCTTCATCTTTTTCATCTTCCTCGTCCTCGTCATTTTCTTCTTCTTCTTCTTCTTCATAATCTTCTTTTTTTTCTCCTACTTCTTCTTTTTCTTCTTTGTCTTCATCTCGTCGTCTTCATCTTCCTCTTCTAAATATCCTTCTTCTTCTTCGTCTTCCCCTTTGTCTTCGTCTTTGTCTTTGCCTTATTCTTCATCTTTTTTGTCTTAATCTTCTTCATCTTTGTCTTTGTTTTTGTCTTCATGTTCTTCTTCTTCTTCTATTACATCATCTTTTTCTACCTCTCCTCCTCCTCCTCCTCCTCTATCATCATCATCTTCTTTCCTCTTCTTTCTTTTTCTTCTTTGTCTTCTTCTTCATCTTATTCTACTGCTTTTTCTTCTTCTACTTTGTATTTGTCTTCATCTACTTCTGATTCGTCTTCGTCTTCTTCTTCATCTTCTTCATCTTCTTCTTCTTCTCCTTCTTCTTCTTCTTCTTCCTCCTGTTGTTCTCCTCCTCCTCCTCCTTCTTCTTCCTCTTCTTCTCCACCTTATTCTTCTTCTAATTCTTCATCTTCTTCTTCATCTTCTTCTTCTTTGTCTTCTCCTTCTTCTTCATTGTCATCGTATTCTCTTTCGTCTTAGTCTTCATCTTCATTTAGACTTCATCCTCTTCTTTTTATTTGTCTTCATCTTCTTCTTCGCCTTTGTATTCATCTACTTCTTCTTTGTCTTCTTCTTTTTTGTCTTCTTCTTCTTCTTCTTCTTCTTTTTCTTCTTCTTCTTCTTCTTCTTCTGCTTCTCCTTCTTCTTCTTCTTCTTCTTCTTCTTCTTCTTCTTCTTCATCTTCTTCTTCTCCTCCTCCTTCTCGTCGTCTTCGTCTTCCTCTTCTACATCTGCTTCTTCTTCTTCGACTTCCTCTTTGTCTTCGTCTTCGTCTTTGTCTTATTCCTCATCTTTTTTGTCTTAATGTTCTTCATCTTTGTCTTCGTTTTCATCTTCATATTCTTCTTCTAATACATCATCTTTTTCTTCTTCTTCTTCTTCTTCTTCTTGCTCCTTTTCTTCTTCTTCATCTTTCTTTTTCTGCGTCTAATTCCTCCATCTTCTTATTCTTCTGCTTCTGCTTCTTCTTCTTCTTCTTCTTCTTCGTCTTCTTCTTCTCCTTCTTTTTCTTCTTCTTCTTCTCTTCTTCTTCTTCTTTGTCTACATCTAATAGTCTTTGTCTTCAACTTCTTCTAATTTGTCTTTGTCTTCTTCTTCTTCCTCTCCTTATTCTTCTTTTTCTTCTTTTTCATCTTCTTCTCCTTCTCCTCCTCGTTCTTCTTAGTCACTTAATTCATCTTATTCTAATGTTTTTTTCTTCTTCTTTTCTTCTTCTTCTTCTCCGTCTTCTTCTTGTTCCTCCTCCTCTTCTTCTCCTCCTCCTCCTCCTCCTCCTTCTTCTTCTTCTTCTAATTGTTCATCTTCTTCTTCATCTTCTTCTTCTTTGTCTTCTCCTTCTTCTTCATTGTCATCGTATTCTCCTTCGTCTTAGTCTTCATCTTCATTTAGACTTCATCCTCTTCTTATTTGTCTTTGTATTCTTCTTCGCCTTTGTATTCGTCTACTTCTTCTTTGTCTTCTTCTTCTTTGTCTTCTTCTTTGGCTTCTTCTTCTTCTTCCTCTTTTCTTTCTTCTTATTCTTCTTCATCTTCGTCTTCTTCTTCACCTCTTCTTCTTTTCCTTCTTCTTCTTCTTCTCCTTCTTCTTCTTCTTCTTCTTTTTCTTCTTCTTGATCTTCTTCTTCTTCTACCTCTTCTTCTTCTTCTTCATCTTCTTCTTCATTTTCTTCTCCTTCTTCTTCTTTTTCTTCTTCTTCTTCTTCTTCTTCTTCTTCTTCTTCTCCTTCTTCTTCTCCATCTTCTTCTTCTTTATCTTCTTCTTCTTCTCATCCTCCTTCTCGTTGTCTTCGTCTTCCTCTTCTACATCTGCTTCTTCTTCTTCGACTTCCTCTTTGTCTTCATCTTCGTCTTTGTCTTATTCTTCATCTATTTTGTCTTAATGTTCTTTATCTTTGTCTTCGTTTTCATCTTCATATTCTTCTTCTTCTTCTTCTTCTTCTCCTTCTTCTTCTTCCTCTTCTTCTTCTACTTCTTCTTTCCCCTTTTCTTCTTCTTCATCTTTCATTTTCTGCGTCTAATTCCTCTTCATCTTCTTATTCTACCGCTTCTGCTTCTTCTTCTTCTTCTACTACTTCTTCTTCTTCTTCTTCTTCTTCTTCTTCTTCTTCTTCTTCTTCTTCTTCTTCTTCTTCTTCTTCTTCTTCTTCTTCGTCTTCTTCTTCATCTTCTTCTTCTATTCTTCTTCTTCTTCTTTGTCTTCATCTCATCGTCTTCGTCTTCAACTTCTTCTAATTTGTCTTTGTCTTCTTCTTCTTCTCCATCTTCTTCTTTTTCTTCTTCTTCACCTTCTTCTTCTTCTCCTCCTCCTTCTTCTTAGTCACTTAATTCATCTTATTCTTTTTCTTCTGTTTCTACTTCATCTTCTTCATGTTCTTTTTCTTCATCTTTTTCATCTTCCTCGTCCTCGTCATTTTCTTCTTCATCTTCTTCTTCTTCTTCATCATCTTCTTCTTTTTCTTCTTCTACTTCTTCTTCGTCTTTTTCTTCTCCTTTGTCTTCATCTCGTCGTCTTCATCTTCCTCTTCTACATCTGTTTCTTCTTCTTCGTCTTCCTCTTTGTCTACATCTTCATCTTTGCCTTATTCTTCATCTTTTTTGTCTTAATCTTCTTCATCTTTGTCTTTGTTTTCGTCTTCCTGTTCTTCTTCTTCTTCTATTACATCATCTTTTTCTTCTTCTTCTCCTCCTCCTCCTCTATCATCATCATCTTCTTTCTTCTTCTTTCTTCTTCTTCTTTGTCTTCTTCTTCATCTTATTCTACTGCTTTTTCTTCTTCTACTTTGTATTTGTCTTCATCTACTGATTCGTCTTCGTCTTCTTCATCTTCTTCTTCTTCTCCTTCTTCTTCTTCTTCTACTTCCTCCTGTTGTTCTCCTCCTCCTCCTTCTTCTTCTTCCTCTTCTTCTCCACCTTCTTCTTCTAATTCTTCATCTTCTTCTTCATCTTCTTCTTCTTTGTTTTCTCCTTCATTTTCATTGTCATCGTATTCTCTTTCGTCTTAGTCTTCATCTTCATTTAGACTTCATCCTCTTCTTCTTATTTGTCTTCATCTTCTTCGCCTTTGTATTCATCTATTTCTTCTTTGTCTTCTTCTTTTTTGTCTTCTTCTTCTTTGTCTTCTTCTTCTTCCTCCTCTTCTTCTTCTTCTTCTTCTTCTTCTTCATCTTTGTCTTCTTCTCCTCATTCCTCATCCTTCTTCTTCATCTTCTTCTTCTCCTCCTCCTCCTCCTTCTCGTCGTCTTCGTCTTCCTCTTCTACATCTGCTTCTTCTTCTTCGGCTTCCTCTTTGTCTTCGTCTTCGTCTTCGTCTTTGTCTTATTCTTCATCTTTTTTGTCTTAATCTTCT
>NC_091480.1:51843006-51853006 GCF_036971445.1 Narcine bancroftii | reverse complement strand
CCTCCTCCTCCTCTATCATCATCATCTTCTTCTTTCATCTTCTTTTTAGTCTTCTTCTTCTTAGTCTTCTTCTTCATCTTATTCTACTGCTTTTTCTTATTCTACTTTGTATTTGTCTTCATCTACTTCTTATTCATCTTCGTCTTCTTCTTCATTTTCTTCATCTTCTTCTTCCTCCTCTTCTCCTCCTCCTCCTCCTTCTTCTTCTTCCTCTTCTTCTCCACCTTCTTCTTCTTCTTCTTCTTCTTATTCTTCACCTTCTTCTTCTTCTTCTTCTACTTCTTCTTCTTCTTCATCTTCTTCGTCTACTTCTTCTCCTTCTTCTCCTTTTTCTTCTTCTTCTTCTTCTCCTTTTTCTTTGTCTTCTTCTTCGACTTCTTCTTCTCCTTATTTTTCTTCTTATTCTTCTCCTTCTTCTTCCTCTTTGTCTTCATCTCATCGTCTTCGTCTTCAACTTCTTCTAATTTGTCTTTGTCTTCTTCTTCTTCTTCTCATTCTTCTTCTTTTTCTTCGTCTTCTTCTTCGACTTCTTTGTCTCCTTATTTTTCTTCTTCTTCTTCTCCTTCTACTTACTCTTTGTCTTCATCTCATCGTCTTCGTCCTCAACATCTTCTAATTTGTCTTTGTCTTCTTCTTCTTCTTCTTCTTCTTCTCTTTCTTCTTCTTTTTCTTCTTCTTCATCTACTTCTTCTTCTCCTCCTCCTTCTTCTTAGTCACTTCATTCATCTTATTCTACTGTTTTTTTCTTCTTCTTTTCTTCTTGTTCTTCTTCATCTTCCTCATCCTCTTCATCTTTGTCCTCATCTTCTTCTTCTTCTTCTTCTTTGTCTTCTCCTTCTTCTAAATCTTCATCGTATTCTCTTTCGTCTTAGTCGTCATCTTCATTTAGACTTCATGCTCTTCTTCTTATTTGTCTTCGTCTTCTTCGTCGCCTTTGTATTCATCTACTTCTTCTTTGTCTTCTTCTTCTTTGTCTTCCTCTTCTTTGTCTTCTTCTTCCTCTTCTTCTTCTTCTTCTTCTTCTTCTTCTTCTTTGTCTTCCTCTTCTCCTTCTTCTTCTTCTTCTTCTTCTTCTTCTTCATCTTCCTTCTCCTCTTCTTCTTCATCTTTCTTTTTCTGCATCTAATTCCTCTTCATCTTCGTATTCTAGTGCTTCTGCTTCTTCTTCTTCTTCTTCTTCTACTTCTTCTTCTTCGTCGTCTTCTTCTTCTCCTTCTTTTTCTTCTTCTTCTTCTTCTTCTCCTTCTTCTTTTTTGTCTTCTTCTTATTTGTCTTCTTATTATTTTTCTTCATCTTTCGTTTTCTGCATCTAATTCCTCTTCATATTCTTATTTTACTGCTTCTGCTTCTTCTTCTTCTTCTTCTTCTTCTACTTCTTCTTCTTATTCTCCTTCTTCTTCTTCATCTTTGTCTTCATCTCGTCGTCTTCGTCTTCAACTTCTAATTTGTCTTTGTCTTTGTATTCTTCTTCTTCTTCTCCTTTGTCTTCTTCTTCATCTTCTTCTTCTCCTCCTCCTTCTTCTTAGTCACTTAATTCATCTTATTCTACTGTTTTTTCTTCTTCTTTTCTTCTTGTTCTTCTTCATCTTCCTCATCCTCTTCATCTTCGTCTTCATCTTCTTCTTCTACTTTGTCTTTGTCTCATTTTCCTTCTTTTTCTTCTGTTTCTACTTCATCTTCTTTATCTTCTTTTTCTTCATCTTTTTCATCTTCCTCGTCCTCGTCATTTTCTTCTTCATCTTTCTTCTTCATCTTCATCATCTTCTTTTTTTTCTTCTACTTCTTCGTCTTTTTCTTCTTCTTTGTCTTCATCTCGTCGTCTTCATCTTCCACTTCTACATCTGCTTCTTCTTCTTCGTCTTCCTCTTTGTCTTCATCTCATCGTCTTCGTCTTCAACTTCTTCTAATTTGTCTTTGTCTTCTTCTTCTTCTTCTCCTTCTTCTTCTTTTTCTTCGTCTTCTTCTTCGACTTCTTCGTCTCCTCATTTTTCTTCTTCTTCTTCTCCTTCTACTTACTCTTTGTCTTCATCTCATCGTCTTCGTCCTCAACTTCTTCTAATTTGTCTTTGTCTTCTTCTTCTTCTTCTTCTTCTTCTTCTCTTTCTTCTTTTTCTTCTTCTTCATCTACTTCTTCTTCTCCTCCTCCTTCTTCTTAGTCACTTAATTCATCTTATTCTACTGTATTTTTCTTCTTCTTTTCTTCTTGTTCATCTTCATCTTCCTCATCCTCTTCATCTTTGTTCTCATCTTCTTCTTCTTCTTCTTTGTCTTCTCCTTCTTCTAAATCTTCATCGTATTCTCTTTCATCTTAGTCTTCATCTTCATTTAGACTTCATGCTCTTCTTCTTATTTGTCTTCGTCTTCTTCGTCGCCTTTGTATTCATCTACTTCTTCTTTATCTTCTTCTTCTTTGTCTTCTTCTTCTTTGTCTTCTTCTTCTTCTTCTTCTTCTTCATCTTCTTCTTCTTCTTCGTCTTCTTCTTCTCCTTCTTCTTTTTCTTCTTCTTCTTCTTCTTTGTCTTCCTCTTCTTCTTCTTCTTATTCTTCATCTTTCGTTTTCTGCATCTAATTCCTCTTCATATTCTTATTTTACTGCTTCTGCTTCTTCTTCTTCTTCTACTTCTTCTTCTTCTTCTTCTTCGTCTTCTTCTTTGACTTCTCCTTCTTTTTCTTCTTCTTCTTCTCCTTCTTCCTCTTTGTCTTCATCTCATCGTCTTCATCTGCAACTTCTTCTAATTTGTCTTTTTCTTCTTCTTCTTTTTCTTCTTCTTCTCCTTCTTCTTCATCTTCTTCTTCTCCTCCTCCTCCTTCTTCTTAGTCACTTAATTCATCTTATTCTACTGTTTTTTCTTCTTCTTTTCTTCTTGTTCTTCTTCATCTTCCTCATCCTCTTCATCTTCGTCTTCTTCTTCTTCTTCTCCTCCTCCTCCTTCTTCTTAGTCACTTAATTCATCTTATTCTACTGTTTTTTTTCTTCTTTTCTTCTTCTTCTTCTTCATCTTCCTCATCCTCTTCATATTTGTCTTCATCTTCTTCTTCTTCTTCGTTGTCTTCTCCTTCTTCTAAATCTTCATCGTATTCTCTTTCGTCTTAGTCTTCATCTTCATTTAGAATTCATGCTCTTCTTCTTATTTGTCTTCGTCTTCTTCTTCACCTTTGTATTCATCTATTTCTTCTTTGTCTTCTTCTTCTTTGTCTTCTTCTTCTTTGTCTTCTTCTTCTTTGTCTTCTTCTTCTTCTGCTTCCTCTTCTTCTTCTTCTTCCTCTTCTTCTTCTTCTTCATCTTCTTCTTCGACTTCTTATCCTTCTTTTCTTCTTCTTCTCCTTCTTCCTCTTTGTCTTCATCTCATCGTCTTCATCTTCAACTTCTTCTAATTTGTCTTTTTCTTCTTCTTCTCTTTCTTCTTCTTCTCCTTCTTCTTCATCTTCTTCTCCTCCTCCTCCTTCTTCTTAGTCACTTAATTCATCTTATTCTACTGTTTTTTTCTTCTTCTTTTCTTCTTGTTCTTCTTCATCTTCCTCGTCCTCGTCATTTTCTTCTTCTTCTTCTTCTTCTTCTTCTTCTTCTTCTTCTTCTTCTTCATAATCTTTTTTTCTCCTACTTCTTCTTTTTCTTCTTTGTCTTCATCTCGTCGTCTTCATCTTCCTCTTCTAAATATGCTTCTTCTTCTTCGTCTTCCCCTTTGTCTTCGTCTTTGTCTTTGCCTTATTCTTCATCTTTTTTGTCTTAATCTTCTTCATCTTTGTCTTCGTTTTCATCTTCATGTTCTTCTTCTTCTTCTATTACATCACCTTTTTCTTCTTCTTCTTCTCCGCCTCCTCCTCCTCTATCATCATCATCTTCTTCTTCTTTCATCTTCTTTTTAGTCTTCTTCTTAGTCTTCTTCTTCATCTTATTCTACTGCTTTTTCTTCTTCTACTTTGTATTTGTCTTCATCTACTTCTTATTCTTCTTCGTCTTCTTCTTCATCTTCTTCATCTTCTTCCTCCTCTTCTCCTCCTCCTCCTCCTTCTTCTTCTTCCTCTTCTTCTCCACCTTCTTCTTCTTCTTCTTCTTATTCTTCACCTTCTTCTTCTTCTTCCTCTTTGTCTTCATCTCATCGTCTTCGTCTTCAACTTCTTCTAATTTGTCTTTGTCTTCTTCTTCTTCTTCTCCTTCTTCTTCTTTTTCTTCGTCTTCTTCTTCGACTTCTTCGTCTCCTTATTTTTCTTCTTCTTCTTCTCCTTCTACTTACTCTTTGTCTTCATCTCATCGTCTTCGTCCTCAACATCTTCTAATTTGTCTTTGTCTTCTTCTTCTTCTTCTTCTTCTTCTCTTTCTTCTTCTTTTTCTTCTTCTTCATCTACTTCTTCTTCTCCTCCTCCTTCTTCTTAGTCACTTCATTCATCTTATTCTACTGTTTTTTTCTTCTTCTTTTCTTCTTGTTCTTCTTCATCTTCCTCATCCTCTTCATCTTTGTCCTCATCTTCTTCTTCTTCTTCTTTGTCTTCTCCTTCTTCTAAATCTTCATCGTTTTCTCTTTCGTCTTAGTCTTCATCTTCATTTAGACTTCATGCTCTTCTTCTTATTTGTCTTCGTCTTCTTCGTCGCCTTTGTATTCATCTACTTCTTCTTTGTCTTCTTCTTCTTTGTCTTCTTCTTCTTTGTCTTCTTCTTCCTCTTCTTCTTCTTCTTCTTCTTCTTCTTCATCTTTGTCTTCCTCTTCTCCTTCTTCTTCTTCTTCTTCTTCTTCTTCTTCTTCATCTTCCTTCTCCTCTTCTTCTTCATCTTTCCTTTTCTGCATCTAATTCCTCTTCATCTTCGTATTCTAGTGCTTCTGCTTCTTCTTCTTCTTCTTCTTCTTCTTCTACTTCTTCTTCTTCTTCGTCTTCTTCTTCTCCTTCTTTTTCTTCTTCTTCTTCTTCTACTCCTTCTTTTTTGTCTTCTTCTTATTTGTCTTCTTATTATTTTTCTTCATCTTTCGTTTTCAGCATCTAATTCCTCTTCATATTCTTATTTTACTGCTTCTGCTTCTTCTTCTTCTTCTTCTTCTTCTACTTCTTCTTCTTATTCTCCTTCTTCTTCTTCATCTTTGTCTTCATCTCGTCGTCTTCGTCTTCAACTTCTAATTTGTCTTTGTCTTTGTATTCTTCTTCTTCTTCTCCTTTGTCTTCTTCTTCATCTTCTTCTTCTCCTCCTCCTTCTTCTTAGTCACTTAATTCATCTTATTCTACTGTTTTTTCTTCTTCTTTTCTTCTTGTTCTTCTTCATCTTCCTCATCCTCTTCATCTTCGTCTTCATCTTCTTCTTCTACTTTGTCTTTGTCTCATTTTCCTTCTTTTTCTTCTGTTTCTACTTCATCTTCTTTATCTTCTTTTTCTTCATCTTTTTCATCTTCCTCGTCCTCGTCATTTTCTTCTTCATCTTTCTTCTTCATCTTCATCATCTTCTTTTTTTTCTTCTACTTCTTCGTCTTTTTCTTCTTCTTTGTCTTCATCTCGTCGTCTTCATCTTCCACTTCTACATCTGCTTCTTCTTCTTCGTCTTCCTCTTTGTCTTCATCTCATCGTCTTCGTCTTCAACTTCTTCTAATTTGTCTTTGTCTTCTTCTTCTTCTTCTCCTTCTTCTTCTTTTTCTTCGTCTTCTTCTTCGACTTCTTCGTCTCCTCATTTTTCTTCTTCTTCTTCTCCTTCTACTTACTCTTTGTCTTCATCTCATCGTCTTCGTCCTCAACTTCTTCTAATTTGTCTTTGTCTTCTTCTTCTTCTTCTTCTTCTTCTTCTCTTTCTTCTTTTTCTTCTTCTTCATCTACTTCTTCTTCTCCTCCTCCTTCTTCTTAGTCACTTAATTCATCTTATTCTACTGTATTTTTCTTCTTCTTTTCTTCTTGTTCATCTTCATCTTCCTCATCCTCTTCATCTTTGTTCTCATCTTCTTCTTCTTCTTCTTTGTCTTCTCCTTCTTCTAAATCTTCATCGTATTCTCTTTCATCTTAGTCTTCATCTTCATTTAGACTTCATGCTCTTCTTCTTATTTGTCTTCGTCTTCTTCGTCGCCTTTGTATTCATCTACTTCTTCTTTATCTTCTTCTTCTTTGTCTTCTTCTTCTTTGTCTTCTTCTTCTTCTTCATCTTCTTCTTCTTCTTCGTCTTCTTCTTCTCCTTCTTCTTTTTCTTCTTCTTCTTCTTCTTTGTCTTCCTCTTCTTCTTCTTCTTATTCTTCATCTTTCGTTTTCTGCATCTAATTCCTCTTCATATTCTTATTTTACTGCTTCTGCTTCTTCTTCTTCTTCTACTTCTTCTTCTTCTTCTTCTTCGTCTTCTTCTTTGACTTCTCCTTCTTTTTCTTCTTCTTCTTCTCCTTCTTCCTCTTTGTCTTCATCTCATCGTCTTCATCTGCAACTTCTTCTAATTTGTCTTTTTCTTCTTCTTCTTTTTCTTCTTCTTCTCCTTCTTCTTCATCTTCTTCTTCTCCTCCTCCTCCTTCTTCTTAGTCACTTAATTCATCTTATTCTACTGTTTTTTCTTCTTCTTTTCTTCTTGTTCTTCTTCATCTTCCTCATCCTCTTCATCTTCGTCTTCATCTTCTTCTTCTACTTTGTCTTTGTCTCATTTTCCTTCTTTTTCTACTTCATCTTCTTTTTCTTCATCTTTTTCATCTTCCTCGTCCTCGTCATTTTCTTCTTCTTCTTCTTCTTCTTCTTCTTCTTCTTCTTCTTCTTCTTCTTCTTCTTCATAATCTTCTTCTTTTTTTTCTCCTACTTCTTTTTCTTCTTTGTCTTCATCTCGTCGTCTTCATCTTCCTCTTCTAAATATGCTTCTTCTTCTTCGTCTTCCCCTTTGTCTTCGTCTTTGTCTTTGCCTTATTCTTCATCTTTTTTGTCTTAATCTTCTTCATCTTTGTCTTCGTTTTCATCTTCATGTTCTTCTTCTTCTTCTATTACATCACCTTTTTCTTCTTCTTCTTCTCCTCCTCCTCCTCCTCTATCATCATCATCTTCTTCTTTCATCTTCTTTTTAGTCTTCTTCTTCTTAGTCTTCTTCTTCATCTTATTCTACTGCTTTTTCTTCTTCTACTTTGTATTTGTCTTCATCTACTTCTTATTCATCTTCGTCTTCTTCATCTTCTTCATCTTCTTCTTCCTCCTCATCTCCTCCTCCTCCTCCTTCTTCTTCTTCCTCTTCTTCTCCACCTTCTTCTTCTTCTTCTTCTTCTTATTCTTCACCTTCTTCTTCTTCTTCTTCTTCTTCTTCTTCTTCTTCTTCTTCTTCATCTTCTTCGTCTACTTCTCCTTCTTCTCCTTTTTCTTCTTCTTCTTCTTCTACTTCTTCTCCTTTTTCTTTGTCTTCTTCTTCGACTTCTTCTTCTCCTTATTTTTCTTCTTCTTCTTCTCCTTCTTCTTCCTCTTTGTCTTCATCTCATCGTCTTCGTCTTCAACTTCTTCTAATTTGTCTTTGTCTTCTTCTTCTTCTTCTCCTTCTTCTTTTTCTTCGTCTTCTTCTTCGACTTCTTCGTCTCCTTATTTTTCTTCTTCTTCTTCTCCTTCTACTTACTCTTTGTCTTCATCTCATCGTCTTCGTCCTCAACTTCTTCTAATTTGTCTTTGTCTTCTTCTTCTTCTTCTTCTTCTTCTTCTCTTTCTTCTACTTTTTCTTCTTCTTCATCTACTTCTTCTTCTCCTCCTCCTTCTTCTTAGTCACTTAATTCATCTTATTCTACTGTTTTTTTCTTCTTCTTTTCTTCTTGTTCATCTTCATCTTCCTCATCCTCTTCATCTTTGTCCTCATCTTCTTCTTCTTCTTTGTCTTCTCCTTCTTCTAAATCTTCATCGTATTCTCTTTCGTCTTAGTCTTCATCTTCATTTAGACTTCATTCTCTTCTTCTTATTTGTCTTCGTCTTCTTCGTCGCCTTTGTATTCATCTACTTCTTCTTTGTCTTCTTCTTCTTTGTCTTCTTCTTCTTTGTCTTCTTCTTCCTCTTCTTCTTCTTCTTCTTCATCTTCTTCTTCGTCTTCTTCTTCTCCTTCTTCTTTTTCTTCTTCTTCTTCTTCTTTGTCTTCCTCTTCTTCTTCTTATTCTTCATCTTTCGTTTTCTGCATCTAATTCCTCTTCATATTCTTATTTTACTGCTTCTGCTTCTTCTTCTTCTACTTCTTCTTCTTCTTCTTCTTCGTCTTCTTCTTTGACTTCTCCTTCTTTTTCTTCTTCTTCTTCTCCTTCTTCTTCCTCTTTGTCTTCATCTCATCGTCTTCGTCTTCAACTTCTTCTAATTTGTCTTTTTCTTCTTCTTCTTCTTCTTCTTTTCCTTCTTCTTCATCTTCTTCTTCTCCTCCTCCTCCTTCTTCTTAGTCACTTAATTCATCTTATTCTACTGTTTTTTTTCTTCTTTTCTTCTTCTTCTTCTTCATCTTCCTCATCCTCTTCATATTTGTCTTCATCTTCTTCTTCTTCTCCGTTGTCTTCTCCTTCTTCTAAATCTTCATCGTATTCTCTTTCGTCTTAGTCTTCATCTTCATTTAGAATTCATGCTCTTCTTCTTATTTGTCTTCGTCTTCTTCTTCACCTTTGTATTCATCTATTTCTTCTTTGTCTTCTTCTTCTTTGTCTTCTTCTTCTTTGTCTTCTTCTTCTTTGTCTTCTTCTTCTTCTGCTTCCTCTTCTTCTTCTTCCTCTTCTTCTTCTTCTTCATCTTCTTCTTCGACTTCTTATCCTTCTTTTCTTCTTCTTCTCCTTCTTCCTCTTTGTCTTCATCTCATCGTCTTCATCTTCAACTTCTTCTAATTTGTCTTTTTCTTCTTCTTCTCTTTCTTCTTCTTCTCCTTCTTCTTCATCTTCTTCTCCTCCTCCTCCTTCTTCTTAGTCACTTAATTCATCTTATTCTACTGTTTTTTTCTTCTTCTTTTCTTCTTGTTCTTCTTCATCTTCCTCGTCCTCGTCATTTTCTTCTTCTTCTTCTTCTTCTTCTTCTTCTTCTTCTTCTTCTTCTTCATAATCTTCTTTTTTTCTCCTACTTCTTCTTTTTCTTCTTTGTCTTCATCTCGTCGTCTTCATCTTCCTCTTCTAAATATGCTTCTTCTTCTTCGTCTTCCCCTTTGTCTTCGTCTTTGTCTTTGCCTTATTCTTCATCTTTTTTGTCTTAATCTTCTTCATCTTTGTCTTCGTTTTCATCTTCATGTTCTTCTTCTTCTTCTATTACATCACCTTTTTCTTCTTCTTCTTCTCTGCCTCCTCCTCCTCTATCATCATCATCTTCTTCTTCTTTCATCTTCTTTTTAGTCTTCTTCTTAGTCTTCTTCTTCATCTTATTCTACTGCTTTTTCTTCTTCTACTTTGTATTTGTCTTCATCTACTTCTTATTCTTCTTCGTCTTCTTCTTCATCTTCTTCATCTTCTTCCTCCTCTTCTCCTCCTCCTCCTCCTTCTTCTTCTTCCTCTTCTTCTCCACCTTCTTCTTCTTCTTCTTCTTATTCTTCACCTTCTTCTTCTTCTTCCTCTTTGTCTTCATCTCATCGTCTTCGTCTTCAACTTCTTCTAATTTGTCTTTTTCTTCTTCTTCTTCTTCTTTTCCTTCTTCTTCATCTTCTTCTTCTCCTCCTCCTCCTTCTTCTTAGTCACTTAATTCATCTTATTCTACTGTTTTTTTTCTTCTTTTCTTCTTCTTCTTCTTCATCTTCCTCATCCTCTTCATATTGGTCTTCATCTTCTTCTTCTTCTTCGTTGTCTTCTCCTTCTTCTAAATCTTCATCGTATTCTCTTTCGTCTTAGTCTTCATCTTCATTTAGAATTCATGCTCTTCTTCTCATTTGTCTTCGTCTTCTTCTTCACCTTTGTATTCATCTATTTCTTCTTTGTCTTCTTCTTTGTCTTCTTCTTCTTTGTCTTCTTCTTCTTTGTCTTCTTCTTCTGCTTCCTCTTCTTCTTCTTCTTCCTCTTCTTCTTCTTCTTCATCTTCTTCTTCGACTTCTTATCCTTCTTTTTCTTCTTCTTCTTCTCCTTCTTCCTCTTTGTCTTCATCTCAT
>NC_091480.1:48433006-48435506 GCF_036971445.1 Narcine bancroftii | reverse complement strand
TCTTGTTCTGCTGCTTCTGATTCTTCATCTGCTTCATCTTCTTCTTCTTCTTCTTCTTCTTCCTCTTCTTCTTCTTCTTCTGCTTCCACTTCTTCTTCTTCTTCTTCTTCTTCTTCTTCTTCTTCTTCTTCTTCTTCTTCTGCTTCCACTTCTTCTTCATCTTCATCTTCTTCTGCTTCCACTTCTTCTTCTTCTTCTTCTTCTTCTTCTTCTGCTTCCACTTCTTCTTCTTCTTCTTCTTCTGCTTCCACTTCTTCTTCTTCTTCTTCTGCTTCCACATCTTCTTCTTCTTCTTCTTCTTCTGCTTCCACTTCTTCTTCTTCTTCTTCTTCTTCTTCTTCTTCTTCTTCTTCTTCTTCTGCTTCCACTTCTTCTTCATCTTCTTCTTCTTCTGCTTCCACTTCTTCATCTTCTTCTTCTTCTTCTACTTCTTCTTCTTCTTCTTCTGCTGCTGCTTCCACTTCTTCTTCTTCTTCTTCTGCTTCATCTTCTTCTTCTTCTTCTTCTTCTTCTTCTTCTTCTTCTTCTTCTGCTTCCACTTCTTCTTCTTCTTCTTCTTCTTCTTCTTCTTCTTCTTCTTCTTCTTCTTCTTCTTCTTCTTCTTCATCTGCTTCCACTTCTTCTTCATCTTCTTCTTCTTCTGCTTCCACTTCTTCTTCTTCTTCTTCTTCTTTTTCTTCTTCTGCTGCTGCTTCCACTTCATCTTCTTCTTCTTCTTCTTTTTCTTCATCTTCTTCTTCTTCTGCTTCCGCTTCTTCTTCTTCTTCCTCTTCTACTTCCGCTTCTTCTTCTTCTTCTTCTTCTTCTTCTTCTTCTTCTTCTTCTTCTTCTTCTTTTCTTCTGCTTCCGCTTCTTCTTCTTGTTCTTCTTCTTCTTCTTTTCTTCTGCTTTCGCTTCTTCTTCTTCTTGTTCTGCTTCCGCTTCTTCTTCTTCTTGTTCTTCTGCTTCTGCTTCTTCTTCTTCTTCTTCTTCTTCTTCTTCTGCTTCCGCTTCTTCTTCTTCTGCTTCCGCTTCTTCTTCTTCTGCTTCCACTTCTTTTTCTTCTTCTGCTTCCTCTTCTTCTTCTTCTTCTTTTTCTTCTTCTTCTGCTTCCGTTTCTTCTTTTTCTTCTTCTTCTTCTTCTTCTTCTTCTTCTGCTTCCGCTTCTTCTTCTTCTGCTTCCACTTCTTCTTCTTCTGCTTCCACTTCTTTTTCTTCTTCTTCTACTTCCACTTCTTCTTCCTCTTCTTCTTCTTCCACTTCCTCTTCATCTGCTAACACTTCTTCTTCTTCTTCTTCTTCCTCTTCTTCTTCTTCTTCTGCTTCCACTTCTTCTTCTTCTTCTTCTTCTTCTTCTTCTCTTCTTCTTCTTTCTTCTTCTTCTTCTTCTTATTCTTCTTCTTCTTCTTCTTCCTCTTCTTCTTCTTCTTCTTCTTCTTCTGCTTCTTCTTCTGCTTCTTCTTCTTCTTTTTCTGCTTCTGATTGTTCTTCTTCTTCTTCTTCTTCTTCTTCTTCTTCTTCTTCTCTTGTGCTTCCACTTCTTCTTCTTCTTCTCTTCTTCTTCTTCTTCTTCTGCTTCCACTTCTTCTTCATCTTCTTCTTCTTTTGCTTCTGCTTCTTCTCTTCTTCTTCTTCCTTCTTCTCTTATTCTTCTTCTTCTTCTTCTTCTTCTTCTTCTTCTTCTTCTTCGTCTACTTCTGCTTCCACTTCTTCTTCTTCTTCTTCTTCTTCTTCTTCCTCTTCTTCTTCTTCTTCTTCTTCTTCTTATTCTTCTTCTTCTTCTTCTTCCTCTTCTTCTCTTCTTCTTCTTCTTCTGCTTCTTCTTCTGCTTCTTCTTCTTCTTTTTCTGCTTCTGATTGTTCTTCTTCTTCTTCTTCTTCTTCTTCATCTTCTTGTTCTTCTTCTGCTTCCACTTCTTCTTCTTCTTCTTCTTCTTCTTCTTCTTCTTCTGCTTCCACTTCTTCTTCATCTTCTTCTTCTTTTGCTTCTGCTTCTTCTTCTTCTTCTTCTTCTTCTTCTTCTTCTTCTTCTTCTTCTTCTTCTTCTTCTTCTTCTTCTTCTTCTTCTTCTTCTTCGTCTACTTCTGCTTCCACTTCTTCTTCTTCTTCTTCTTCTTCTTCTTCTTCTTCTTCTTCTTCTTCCTTCTTCTGCTCCGCTTCTTCTTCTTCTTCTGCTTCCGCTTCTTCTTCTTCTTATTCTTCCTCTGCTTCCGCTTCTCTTCTTCTTCTTCTTCTTCTTCTTCTTCTGCTTCCGCTACTTCTTCTTCTGCTTCCACTTCTTTATCTTCTTCTCCTTCCACTTCTTCTTCTTCTTCTTCTTCTTCTTCTTCTTCTTCTTCTTCTTCTTCTCTTCTTCTTCTTCTTCTTCTTCTTCTTCTGCTTCCACTTTTCCTTCTTCTTCTTCTGCTTCCACTTCTTCTTCTTCTTCTTCTTCTGCTTCCACATCTTCTACTGCTTCTTCTTCTTCTTCTGCTTCCACTTCTTCTTTTTCTTCTTCTTCTTCTTCTTCTTCTTCTTCTTCT
>NC_091480.1:48420506-48423006 GCF_036971445.1 Narcine bancroftii | reverse complement strand
TTCTTCTGCTTCTTCTTCTTCTTCTTCTGCTTCTTCTTCGTCTTCTTCTTCTTCTCTTCTTCTGCTTCTTCTGCTTCCACTTCTTCTTCATCTTCTTCTTCTTTTGCTTCCGCTTCTTCTTCTTCTTCTTCTTCTTTTTCTTCTTCTGCTGCTGCTTCCACTTCTTCATCTTCTTCTTCTTCTTCTTTTTCTTCATCTTCTTCTTCTTCTGCTTCCGCTTCTTCTTCTTCTTCCTCTTCTGCTTCCGCTTCTTCTTCTTCTTCTTCTTCTTCTTCTTCTTCTTCTTCTTCTTCTCTTCTTCTTCTTCTTCTTCTTCTTCTGCTTCCACTTCTTCTTCATCTTCTTCTTCTTTTGCTTCCGCTTCTTCTTCTTCTTCTTCTTCTTCTTCTTCTTCTTCTTCTTCTTCTTCTTCTTCTTCTTCTTCTTCTTCTTCGTCTTCTTCTGCTTCCACTTCTTCTTCTTCTTCTTCTTCTTTCTTCTTCTTCTTCTTCTTCTTCTTCTGCTTCCGCTTCTTCTTCTTCTTCTGCTTCCGCTTCTTCTTCTTCTTATTCTTCTTCTGCTTCCGCTTCTTCTTCTTCTTCTTCTTCTTCTTCTTCTTCTTCTTCTTCTTCTTCTTCTTCTTCTTCTTCTTCTGCTTCGCTTCTTCTTCTTCTGCTTCCACTTCTTTATCTTCTTCTCCTTCCACTTCTTCTTCTTCTTCTTCTTCTTCTTCTTCTTCTTCTTCTTCTTCTTCTTCTTCTTCTTCTGCTTCCACTTTTCCTTCTTCTTCTTCTGCTTCCACTTCTTCATCTTCTTCTTCGTCTTCTTTTTCTTCATCTTCTTCTTCTTCTGCTTCCGCTTCTTCTTCTTCTTCTTCTTCTTCTGCTTCCACTTCTTCTTCATCTTCTTCTTCTTCTGCTTCCCGCTTCTTCTTCTTCTGATTCTTCTTCTTCTTCTTCTACTTCTTCTTCTTCTCCTGCTTCTTCTTCTTCTTCTTCTTCTTCTTCTTCCTCTTCTTCTTCTTCTTCAGCTTATTCTTCTGCTTCTTCTGCTTCTTTTTCTGCTTCTGATTCTTCTTCTGCTTCATCTTCTTCTTCTTCTTCTTCTTCTTCTTCTTCTTCTTCTTCCTCTTCTTCTTCTTCTTCTGCTTCCACTTCTTCTTCTTCTTCTTCTTCTTCTTCTTCTTCTTCTTCTTCTTCTTCTTCTTCTTCTTCTTCTTCTTCTTCTGCTTCCACTTCTTCTTCTTCTTCTTCTTCTGCTTCCACTTCTTCTTCTTCTTCTTCTGCTTCCACATCTTCTTCTTCTTCTTCTTCTTCTTCTTCTTCTTCTTCTGCTTCCACTTCTTCTGCTTCTTCTTCTTCTTCTGCTTCTTCTTCTTCTCTCTTCTTCTTCCTCTTCTTCTTCTTCTTCTTCTTCTTCTTCTTCTTCTTCTTCTTCTTCTTCTTCTGCTTCCACTTCTTCTTCTTCTTCTTCTTCTGCTTCCACTTCTTCTTCTTCTTCTTCTGCTTCCACATCTTCTCTCTTCTTCTTCTTCTTCTGCTTCCACTTCTTCTGCTTCTTCTTCTTCTTCTGCTTCTTCTTCTTCTTCTTCTTCCTCTTCTTCTTCTTCTTCTTCTTCTTCTTCTTCTTCTTCTTCTTCTTCTTCTTCTGCTTCCGCTTCTTCTTCTTCTTCTTCTCTTCTTCTTCTTCTTCTTCTTCTTCTTCTTCTGCTTCCGCTTCTTCTTCTTCTTCTTCTTCTTCTTCTTCTTCTTCTGCTTCCGCTTCTTCTTCTTCTCTTCTTCTTCTTCTTCTTCTTCTTCTTCTTCTTCTTCTTCTTCTTGTTCTGCTGCTTCTGATTCTTCTCTGCTTCATCTTCTTCTTCTTCTTCTTCTTCTTCCTCTTCTTCTTCTTCTTCTGCTTCCACTTCTTCTTCTTCTTCTTCTTCTTCTTCTTCTTCTTCTTCTTCTTCTTCTTCTTCTGCATCCACTTCTTCTTCATCTTCATCTTCTTCTGCTTCACTTCTTCTTCTTCTTCTTCTTCTTCTTCTTCTTCTTCTTCTTCTGCTTCCACTTCTTCTTCTTCTTCTTCTTCTGCTTCCACTTCTTCTTCTTCTTCTTCTGCTTCCACATCTTCTTCTTCTTCTTCTTCTTCTTCTTCTTCTTCTTCTTCTTCTTCTGCTTCCACTTCTTCTTCATCTTCTTCTTCTTCTGCTTCCACTTCTTCGTCTTCTTCTTCTTCTTCTACTTCTTCTTCTTCTTCTTCTGCTGCTGCTTCCACTTCTTCTTCTTCTTCTTCTGCTTCATCTTCTTCTTCTTCTTCTTCTTCTTCTTCTTCTTCTTCTTCTTCTTCTTCTTCTTCTTCTTCTTCTTCTTCTTCTTCTCTTCTTCATCTGCTTCCACTTCTTCTTCATCTTCTTCTTCTTCTGCTTCCACTTCTTCTTCTTCTTCTTCTTCTTCTTCTTCTTCTTCTTCT
This sequence comes from Narcine bancroftii, assembly GCF_036971445.1. Taxonomy (NCBI): domain Eukaryota; kingdom Metazoa; phylum Chordata; class Chondrichthyes; order Torpediniformes; family Narcinidae; genus Narcine; species Narcine bancroftii. The sequence goes on along the minus strand of NC_091480.1, from coordinate 48,420,576 downwards.
CTTCTTTTTCTTCTTCTTCTGCTTCCGTTTCTTCTTTTTCTTCTTCTTCTTCTTCTTCTTCTTCTTCTGC
>NC_091480.1:48243006-48340506 GCF_036971445.1 Narcine bancroftii | reverse complement strand
CGGTCACTGCTTTAGGTCACTCCCACTGACCGAATCACAGCCACTGCTGTAGGTCATTCACACTGACCCACTCACTGTCACTGCTGTAGTTCATTCCCACTGAAACACTCACTGTCACGGCTGTCAGACACTCCCACTGACCCACTCACTCTCTCTGCTGTAGGTCACTCCCACTCACCCAATCATGGTTACTCCTGTAGGTGACTTCCACTAACCCAATCATGGTCACTGCTGTAGGTCACTCCCACTGACCCACTCACTATCATTGCTGTAGGTCATTCCCACTGACCCAATCACGGTCACTGCTGTAGGTCAATCCCACTGACCCACTCTCTGTCACTGCTGTAGATTACTCCCACTGACCCACTCGCTGTCACTGCTGTCGGTCACCCCCACTGACCCACTCACTGACACAGCTGTAGGTTACTCGCACTGACCCAATGACAATCACTGCTGTAGGTCACTCTCACTGTCCCAATCATGGTCACTGTTGCAGTTCATTCCCACAGACCCACTCTCTGTCACTGCTGTAGATCCCTTCCCCTCCCTCAATCACGGTCACTGCTTTAGGTCACTCCCACAGACCCAATCAGAGCCACTGCTGTAGGTTAATCCAGCTTACCCAATCTCATTCACTGCTGAAGGTCATTCCCACTGACCCACTCACTCTCACTGCGTAGGTCACTCCCACTGACCCAATCACAGTCACTGCTGTAGGTCATTTCCACTGACACAATCATGGTCACTGCTGTAGGTCGCTCCAACTGACCCAATCACGGTCACTGCTGTAGGTCATTCCCACTGACCCAATCATCGTCAATGCTGTTGGACATTCCCACTGAACCACTCATTGTCAATGCTGTAGGTCATTCCCACTGAACCAATCAGTGTCACTGCTGTCAGCCACTCCCACTGACCCACTCACTCTCACTGCTGTAGATCACTCCCACTGACTCAATCACGGTCACTGCTTTAGGTCAATCCCACTGACCCAATCACAGCCACTGCTGTAGGTCACTCCCGCTGACCCAATCACAGTCACTGCTGTAGGTCACTCCCACTGTCCCACTTACTATCATTGCTGTAAGTCATTCCCACTGACCCAATCAAGGTCACTGCTGTAGGTCAATCCCACTGACGCACTCTCAGTCACTGCTGTAGATTACTCCCACTGACCCACTCACTGTCACTGCTGATGGTCATTCCCACTGACCCACTCACACTCACTGCGAAGGTCACTCCCACTGACCCAATCACAGTCGCTGCTGTAGGTTATTCCTACTGACACAATCACGGTCACTGCTGTATGTCACTCCCACTGACCCTCTCACTGTCACTGCTGTCGATTTTTCCCACTGACCCGCTCACTGACACTGCTGTAGGTTACTCCCAATGACGCTCTCACTATCATTGCTGTAGGTCATTCCCACTGACCCAATCTCGGTCACTTCTGTAGGTCAATCACAGAGACCCACTCTCTGTCACTGCTGTAGATGACTTCCCCTCCCTCAATCACGGTAACTGCTTTAGGTCAATCCCACTGACCCAATCACAGCCACTGCTGTAGGTGACTATCACTGACCAACTCATAGTCACTGCTGTAGGTCAGTCCCACTCACCCAATCATGGTCACTACTGTAGGTCACTCCCACTTACCATATTACTGTCTCTGCTGTAGGTCGCCCCCACTGACGCTCTCACTATCATTGCTGTAGGTCACTCCCACTGACCCAATCACGGTCACTGCTGTAGTTCAATCCAGCTGACCCACTCTCAGTCACTGCTGTAGATTACTCCCCCTGACCAACTCACTGTCGCTGCTGTCTGTCACTCCCACTGACCCACAGACAGTCACTGCTGAAGGTTACTCCCACTGTCCCAAGCACAGTCACTGCTGTAGGTCGCTCTCACTGTCCCAATCATGGTCACTGTTGCAGATGATTTCCCCAGACCCACTCACTGGCACTGCGTAGGTCACTCCCACTGACCCTATCATAGACACTGCTGTAGGTCATTCCCACTGACCCAATCATGTTCACTGCTGTAGGTCAATCCCACTGACGCACTCTCAGTCACTGCTGTAGATTACTCCCACTGACCCACTCACTGTCACTGCTGATGGTCATTCCCACTGACCCACTCACACTCACTGCGAAGGTCACTCCCACTGACCCAATCACAGTCGCTGCTGTAGGTTATTCCTACTGACACAATCACGGTCACTGCTGTATGTCACTCCCACTGACCCTCTCACTGTCACTGCTGTCGATTTTTCCCACTGACCCGCTCACTGACACTGCTGTAGGTTACTCCCAATGACGCTCTCACTATCATTGCTGTAGGTCATTCCCACTGACCCAATCTCGGTCACTTCTGTAGGTCAATCACAGAGACCCACTCTCTGTCACTGCTGTAGATGACTTCCCCTCCCTCAATCACGGTAACTGCTTTAGGTCAATCCCACTGACCCAATCACTGCCACTGCTGTAGGTGACTATCACTGACCAACTCATAGTCACTGCTGTAGGTCAGTCCCACTCACCCAATCATGGTCACTACTGTAGGTCACTCCCACTTACCATATTACTGTCTCTGCTGTAGGTCGCCCCCACTGACGCTCTCACTATCATTGCTGTAGGTCACTCCCACTGACCCAATCACGGTCACTGCTGTAGTTCAATCCAGCTGACCCACTCTCAGTCACTGCTGTAGATTACTCCCCCTGACCAACTCACTGTCGCTGCTGTCTGTCACTCCCACTGACCCACAGACAGTCACTGCTGAAGGTTACTCCCACTGTCCCAAGCACAGTCACTGCTGTAGGTCGCTCTCACTGTCCCAATCATGGTCACTGTTGCAGATGATTTCCCCAGACCCACTCACTGGCACTGCGTAGGTCACTCCCACTGACCCTATCATAGACACTGCTGTAGGTCATTCCCACTGACCCAATCATGTTCACTGCTGTAGGTCACTCCCACTGACCCACTCACTATCATTGCTGTAGGTCATTCCCATTGACCCAATCACGGTCACTGCTGTAGGTTAATCCCACTGACGCACTCTCAGTCACTCACCCAATCATGGTTACTGATGTAGGTCACTCCCACTGACCCAATCATGGTCACTGCTGTAGGTGGCTCCCACTTACCTAATCACGGTCTCTGCTGTAGGTCACTCCCACTGACCGTCTCACTATCATTGCTGTAGGTCATTCCCACTGACCCGCTCACTGTCACTGCTGTCGGTCACTCCCACTGACCCACTCACTGACACTGCTGTACGTTACTCCCACTGACCCAATCACAATCACTGCTGTAGTTCACTCTCACTGTCCCAATCATGGTCACTGTTGCAGATGATTCCCACAGACCCACTCAATGTCACTGCGTAGGTCACTCCCACTGACCCTATCATAGTCACTGCTGTAGGTCACTCCCGCTGACCCAATCACAGTCACTGCTGTAGGTCATTCCCACTGATCCACTCACTCGAACAGCTGTAGGGTACTGCAACTGGCCCAATCACGGTCACTGCTGTAGGTCACTCCCATTGCCCCAATCACAGTCACTGCTGTATGTCATTCCCACTGACCCAATTAATGTCGCTGCTGTAGGTCATTCCCACTGACCCAATCACAGTCACTGCTGTAGGTCTTTCCCACTGACCATATCATGGTCACTGCTGTAGGTCAATCCCACTGTCCCACTCACTGTCGAAGCTGTAGGTAATTCCCACTGAAACACTCACTGTCACTGCTGTCAACCACTCCCACTGACCCACTCACTGTCACTGCTGATTGTCACTCCTACTCAACCAATCATTGTTACTGCTGTAGGTCACTCCCACTGACCCAATCATGGTCACTGCTGTAGGTCGCTCCCACTGACCGTCTCACTATCATTGCTCTCGGTCATTCCCACTTACCCAATCACGGTCACTGCTGTAGGTCAATCCCACTGACGCACTCTCAGTCACTGCTGTCGGTCACTCCCACTGACCCACTCACTGACACTGCTGTAGGTTACTCCCACTGACCCAATCACAATCACTGCTGAAGGTCATTCTCACTGTCCCAATCATGGTCACTGTTGCAGTTCATTCCCACAGAACCCATCACAGCCTCTGCTGTAGGTCACTCCCGCTGACTCAATCTCATTCACTGCTGAAGGTCATTCCCACTGACCCACTCACTCTCACTGCGTAGGTCACTCCCACTGACCCAATCACAGTCACTGCGGTAGGTCATTCCCACTGACACAATCACGGTCACTGCTCAAGGTCACTCCCACTTACCCAATCGCTCTCACTGCTGTAGGTCATTCCCACTGACCCAATCATCGTCAATGCTGTTGGTCATTCCCACTGACCCAATCATGGTCACTGCTGTAGGTCACCTCCACTTAACCGCTCACTGTCACAGGTGTAGGTCATTCCTACTGAACCAATCAATGTAACTGCTGTCAGCCACTCCCACTGACCCACTCACTGTCACTGCTGTAGGTGACTCTCACTGACCAACTCATAGTCACTGCTTTAGGTCACTCCCACTCACCCAATCATGGTCACTGCTGTAGGTCACTCCCACTTACCATATCACTGTCTCTGCTGTAGGTCACCCCCACTGACGCTCTCACTATCATTGCTGTAGGTTATTACCACTGACCCAATCACGGTCACTGGTGTAGGACAATCCCACTGACCCACTCACTGTCACTGCTGTAGGTTACTCCCACTGACCCAATCCCAATCTCTGCTGTAGTTCACTCTCACTGCCCCAATCATGGTCACTGTTGCAGTTCATTCCCACAGACCCACTCACTGTCACTGCTGTAGATCACTTCCACTCACTCAATCACGGTCACTGCTTTAGGTCACTCCCACTGACCCACTCACTGTCATTGCTGTAGGTCATTCCCACTGACCCAATCACGGTCACTGCTGTAGGTCAATCCCACTGATCCACTCTCAGTCACTGCTGTAGATTACTCCCACTGACCTACTCGCTTTCACTGCTGTCGGCCACTCCCACTGACCCACTCACTGACACAGCTGTAGGTTACTCCCACTGACCCAATGACAATCACTGCTGTAGGTCACTCTCACTGTCCCAATCATGGTCACTGTTGCAGTTCATTCCCGCAGACCCACTCTCTGTCACTGCCATAGATCCCTTCCCCTCCCTCAATCACGGTCACTGCTTTAGGTCACTCCCACTGACCCAATCACAGCCACTGCTGTAGGTTACTCCAGCTGACCCAATCTCATTCACTGCTGAAGGTCATTCCCACTGACACACTCACTCTCACTGCGTAGGTCACTCCCACTGACACAATCACAGTCACTGCTGTAGGTCATTCCCACTGACACAATCACGGTCACTGCTGTAGGTCACTCCAACTGACCTAATCACGGTCACTGCTGTAGGTCATTCTCACTGACTCAATCATCGTCAATGCTGTTGGACATTCCCACTGACCCAATCGCTCTCACTGCTGTAGGTCATTCCCACTGACCCAATCATCGTCAATGCTGTTGGTCATTCCCACTGACCCAATCATGGTCACTGCTGTAGGTCACCCCCACTGAAACGCTCACTGTCACAGGTGTAGGTCATTCCTACTGAACCAATCAATGTAACTGCTGTCAGCCACTCCCACTGACCCACTCACTGTCACTGCTGTAGGTGACTCTCACTGACCAACTCATTGTCACTGCTTTAGGTCACTCCCACTCACCCAATCATGGTCACTGCTGTAGGTCACTCCCACTTACCATATCACTGTCTCTGCTGTAGGTCAACCCCACTGACGCTCTCACTATCATTGCTGTAGGTTATTCCCACTGACCCAATCACGGTCACTGGTGTAGGACAATCCCACTGACCCACTCACTGTCACTGCTGTAGGTTACTCCCACTGACCCAATCCCAATCTCTGCTGTAGTTCACTCTCACTGCCCCAATCATGGTCACTGTTGCAGTTCATTCCCACAGACCCACTCACTGTCACTGCTGTAGATCACTTCCACTCATTCAATCACGGTCACTGCTTTAGGTCACTCCCACTGACCCACTCACTGTCATTGCTGTAGGTCATTCCCACTGACCCAATCACGGTCACTGCTGTAGGTCAATCCCACTGATCCACTCTCAGTCACTGCTGTAGATTACTCCCACTGACCCACTCGCTTTCACTGCTGTCGGCCACTCCCACTGACCCACTCACTGACACAGCTGTAGGTTACTCCCACTGACCCAATGACAATCACTGCTGTAGGTCACTCTCACTGTCCCAATCATGGTCACTGTTGCAGTTCATTCCCGCAGACCCACTCTCTGTCACTGCTGTAGATCCCTTCCCCTCCCTCAATCACGGTCACTGATTTAGGTCACTCCCACTGACCCAATCACGGCCACTGCTGTAGGTTACTCCAGCTGACCCAATCTCATTCACTGCTGAAGGTCATTCCCACTGACACACTCACTCTCACTGCGTAGGTCACTCCCACTGACCCAATCACAGTCACTGCTGTAGGTCATTCCCACTGACACAATCACGGTCACTGCTGTAGGTCACTCCAACTGACCTAATCACGGTCACTGCTGTAGGTCATTCCCACTGACCCAATCATCGTCAATGCTGTTGGTCATTCCCACTGACCCAATCATGGTCACTGGTGTAGGTCACTCCCACTGAACCACTCATTGTCAATGCTGTAGGTCATTCCCACTGAACCACTCAATGTCACTGCTGTCAGCCACTCCCACTGACCCACTTACTGTCACTGCTGTAGATCACTCCCCTGACTCAATCACGGTCACTGCTTTAGGTCACTCCCACTGACCCAATCACAGCCACTGCTGTAGGTCACTCCCGCTGACCCAATCACAGTCACTGATGTAGGTCACTCCCACTCACCCAATCATGGTTACTGATGTTGGTCACTTCCACTGACCCAATCACGGTCACTGCTGTAGGTCAATCCCACTGACACACTCTCAGACACTGATGTAGATTACTCCCACTGACCCAATCGCGCTCACTGCTGTAGGTCATTCCCACTGACCCAATCATCGTCAATGCTGTAGGTCATTCCTACTGAACCACTCAATGTCACTGCTGTCAGCCACTCCCACTGACCCACTCACTGTCACTGATGTATGTGACTCTCACTGACCAACTCATAGTCACTGCTGTAGGTCACTACAACTCACCCAATCATGGTCACTGCTGTAGGTCACTCCCACTTACCATATCTCTGTCTCTGCTGTAGGTCACCCCCACTGACGTTCTCACTATCATTGCTGTAGGTCATTCCCACTGACCCAATCACGGTCACTGCTGTAGGTCAATCCCACTGACCCACTCTCAGTCACTGCTGTAGATTACTCCCCCTGACCCACTCACTGACACTGCTGTAGGTTACTCCCACTGACCCAATCACAATCACTGCTGTAGTTTACTCTCACTGTCCCAATAATGGTCACTGTTGCAGTTCATTCCGACAGACCCACTCTCTGTCACTGCTGTAGATCACTTCACCTCCCTCAATCACGGTCACTGCTTTAGGTCACTCCCACTGACCGAATCACAGCCACTGCTGTAGGTCAATCCCACTGATCCACTCTCAGTCACTGCTGTAGATTACTCCCCCTGACCCACTCACTGACACTGCTGTAGGTTACTCCCACTGACCCAATCACAATCACTGCTGTAGTTTACTCTCACTGTCCCAATAATGGTCACTGTTGCAGTTCATTCCGACAGACCCACTCTCTGTCACTGCTGTAGATCACTTCACCTCCCTCAATCACTGTCTCTGCTGTAGGTCACCCCCACTGACGCTCAAACTATCATTGCTGTAGGTTATTCCCACTGACCCAATCACGGTCACTGGTGTAGGACAATCCCACTGACCCACTCACTGTCACTGCTGTAGTTCATTCCCACTGAAACACTCAGTGTCACGGCTGTCAGACACTCCCACTGACCCACTCACTCTCTCTGCTGTAGGTCACTCCCACTCACCCAATCATGGTTACTCCTGTAGGTGACTTCCACTAACCCAATCATGGTCACTGCTGTAGGTCACTACCACTGACCCACTCACTATCATTGCTGTAGGTCATTCCCACTGACCCAATCACGGTCACTGCTGTAGGTCAATCCCACTGACCCACTCTGTCACTGCTGTAGATTACTCCCACTGACCCACTCGCTGTCACTGCTGTCGGTCACCCCCACTGACCCACTCACTGACACAGCTGTAGGTTACTCCCACTGACCCAATGACAATCACTGCTGTAGGTCACTCTCACTGTCCCAATCATGGTCACTGTTGCAGTTCATTCCCACAGACCCACTCTCTGTCACTGCTGTAGATCCCTTCCCCTCCCTCAATCACGGTCACTGCTTGAGGTCACTCCCACTGACCCAATCAGAGCCACTGCTGTAGGTTAATCCAGCTTACCCAATCTCATTCACTGCTGAAGGTCATTCCCACTGACCCACTCACTCTCACTGCGTAGGTCACTCCCACTGACCCAATCACAGTCACTGCTGTAGGTCATTTCCACTGACACAATCACGGTCACTGCTGTTGGTCGCTCCATCTGACCCAATCACGGTCACTGCTGTAGGTCATTCCCACTGACCCAATCATCGTCAATGCTGTTGTACATTCCCACTGACTCAATCATGGTCACTGCTGTAGGTCACTCCCACTGAACCACTCATTGTCAATGCTGTAGGTCATTCCCACTGAACCAATCAGTGTCACTGCTGTCAGCCACTCCCACTGTCCCACTTACTATCATTGCTGTAAGTCATTCCCACTGACCCAATCAAGGTCACTGCTGTAGGTCAATCCCACTGACGCACTCTCAGTCACTGCTGTAGATTACTCCCACTGACCCACTCACTGTCACTGCTGAAGGTCATTCCCACTGACGCACTCACACTCACTGCGTAGGTCACTCCCACTGACCCAATCACAGTCGCTGCTGTAGGTTATTCCTACTGACACAATCACGGTCACTGCTGTATGTCACTCCCACTGACCCACTCACTGTCACTGCTGTCGATTTTTCCCACTGACCCACTCACTGACACTGCTGTAGGTTATTCCCAATGACGCTCTCACTATCATTGCTGTAGGTCATTCCCACTGACCCAATCTCGGTCACTTCTGCAGGTCAATCACAGAGACCCACTCTCTGTCACTGCTGTAGATCACTTCCCCTCCCTCAATCACGGTAACTGCTTTAGGTCAATCCCACTGACCCAATCACAGCCACTGCTGTAGGTGACTATCACTGACCAACTCATATTCACTGCTGTAGGTCAGTCCCACTCACCCAATCATGGTCACTACTGTAGGTCACTCCCACTTACCATATTACTGTCTCTGCTGTAGGTCGCCCCCACTGACGCTCTCACTATCATTGCTGTAGGTCACTCCCACTGACCCAATCACGGTCACTGCTGTAGGTCAATCCAGCTGACCCACTCTCAGTCACTGCTGTAGATTACTCCCCCTGACCAACTCACTGTCGCTGCTGTCTGTCACTCCCACTGACCCAAGCACAGTCACTGCTGTAGGTCGCTCTCACTGTCCCAATCATGGTCACTGCTGTAGGTCACTCCCACTGACCCACTCACTATCATTGCTGTAGGTCATTCCCATTGACCCAATCACGGTCACTGCTGTAGGTTAATCCCACTGACGCACTCTCAGTCACTCACCCAATCATGGTTACTGATGTAGGTCACTCCCACTGACCCAATCATGGTCACTGCTGTAGGTGGCTCCCACTTACCTAATCACGTTCTCTGCTGTAGGTCACTCCCACTGACCGTCTCACTATCATTGCTGTAGGTCATTCCCACTGACCCACTCACTGTCACTGCTGTCGGTCACTCCCACTGACCCACTCACTGACACTGCTGTACGTTACTCCCACTGACCCAATCACAATAACTGCTGTAGTTCACTCTCACTGTCCCAATCATGGTCACTGTTGCAGATGATTCCCACAGACCCACTCACTGTCACTGCGTAGGTCACTCCCACTGACCCTATCATAGTCACTGCTTGTAGGTCATTCCCACTGACACAATCAGAGCTACTGCTGTAGGTCACTCCCGCTGACCCAATCACAGTCACTGCTGTAGGTCATTCCCACTGATCCACTCACTCTAACAGCTGTAGGGTACTGCAACTGGCCCAATCACGGTCACTGCTGTAGGTCACTCCCATTGCCCCAATCACAGTCACTGCTGTATGTCATTCCCACTGACCCAATTAATGTCGCTGCTGTAGGTCATTCCCACTGACCCAATCACAGTCACTGCTGTAGGTCTTTCCCACTGACCATATCATGGTCACTGCTGTAGGTCAATCCCACTGTCCCACTCACTGTCGAAGCTGTAGGTAATTCCCACTGAAACACTCACTGTCACTGCTGTCAACCACTCCCACTGACCCACTCACTGTCACTGCTGATTGCCACTCCCACTCACCCAATCATTGTTACTGCTGTAGGTCACTCCCACTGACCCAATCATGGTCACTGCTGTAGGTCGCTCCCACTGACCGTCTCACTATCATTGCTCTCGGTCATTCCCACTTACCCAATCACGGTCACTGCTGTAGGTCACTCCCACTGACCCACTCACTGACACTGCTGTAGGTTACTCCCACTGACCCAATCACAATCACTGCTGAAGGTCATTCTCACTTTACCAATCATGGTCACTGTTGCAGTTCATTCCCACAGAACCCATCACAGCCACTGCTGTAGGTCACTCCCGCTGACTCAATCTCATTCACTGCTGAAGGTCATTCCCACTGACACACTCACTCTCACTGCGTAGGTCACTCCCACTGACCCAATCACAGTCACTGCGGTAGGTCATTCCCACTGACACAATCACGGTCACTGCTCTTGGTCACTCCCACTGACCCAATCGCTCTCACTGCTGTAGGTCATTCCCACTGACCCAATCATCGTCAATGCTGTTGGTCATTCCCACTGACCCAATCATGGTCACTGCTGTAGGTCACCCCCACTGAACCGCTCACTGTCACAGGTGTAGGTCATTCCTACTGAACCAATCAATGTAACTGCTGTCAGCCACTCCCACTGACCCACTCACTGTCACTGCTGTAGGTGACTCTCACTGACCAACTCATAGTCACTGCTTTAGGTCACTCCCACTCACCCAATCATGGTCACTGCTGTAGGTCACTCCCACTTACCATATCACTGTCTCTGCTGTAGGTCACCCCCACTGACGCTCAAACTATCATTGCTGTAGGTTATTCCCACTGACCCAATCACGGTCACTGGTGTAGGACAATCCCACTGACCCACTCACTGTCACTGCTGTAGGTTACTCCCACTGACCCAATCCCAATCTCTGCTGTAGTTCACTCTCACTGCCCCAATCATGGTCACTGTTGCAGTTCATTCCCACAGACCCACTCACTGTCACTGCTGTAGATCACTTCCACTCACTCAATCACGGTCACTGCTTTAGGTCACTCCCACTGACCCACTCACTATCATTGCTGTAGGTCATTCCCACTGACCCAATCACGGTCACTGCTGTAGGTCAATCCCACTGATCCACTCTCAGTCACTGCTTTAGATTACTCCCACTGACCTACTCGCTTTCACTGATGTCGGCCACTCCCACTGACCCACTCACTGACACAGCTGTAGGTTACTCCCACTGACCCAATGACAATCACTGCTGTAGGTCACTCTCACTGTCCCAATCATGGTCACTGTTGCAGTTCATTCCCGCAGACCCACTCTCTGTCACTGCTGTAGAATCCTTCCCCTCACTCAATCACGGTCACTGCTTTAGGTCACTCCCACTGACCCAATCACAGCCACTGCTGTAGGTTACTCCAGCTGACCCAATCTCATTCACTGCTGAAGGACATTCCCACTGACACACTCATTCTCACTGCGTAGGTCACTCCCACTGACCCAATCACAGTCACTGCTGTAGGTCATTCCCACTGACACAATCACGGTCACTGCTGTAGGTCACTCCAATTGACCTAATCACGGTCACTGCTGTAGGTCATTCCCACTGACCCAATCATCGTCAATGCTGTTGGACATTCCCACTGACCCAATCATGGTCACTGCTGTAGGTCACTCCCACTGAACCACTCATTGTCAATGCTGTAGGTCATTCCCACTGAACCACTCAATGTACTGCTGTCAGCCACTCCCACTGACCCACTTACTGTCACTGCTGTAGTTCACTCCCCTGACTCAATCACGGTCACTGCTTTAGGTCACTCCCACTGACCCAATCACAGCCACTGCTGTAGGTCACTCCCGCTGACCCAATTAATGTCGCTGCTGTAGGTCATTCCCACTGACCCAATCACAGTCACTGCTGTAGGTCTTTCCCACTGACCATATCATGGTCACTGCTGTAGGTCAATCCCACTGTCCCACTCACTGTCGAAGCTGTAGGTAATTCCCACTGAAACACTCACTGTCACTGCTGTCAACCACTCCCACTGACCCACTCACTGTCACTGCTGATTGCCACTCCCACTCACCCAATCATTGTTACTGCTGTAGGTCACTCCCACTGACCCAATCATGGTCACTGCTGTAGGTCGCTCCCACTGACCGTCTCACTATCATTGCTCTCGGTCATTCCCACTTACCCAATCACGGTCACTGCTGTAGGTCAATCCCACTGACGCACTCTCAGTCACTGCTGTCGGTCACTCCCACTGACCCACTCACTGACACTGCTGTAGGTTACTCCCACTGACCCAATCACAATCACTGCTGAAGGTCATTCTCACTGTCCCAATCATGGTCACTGTTGCAGATCATTCCCACAGAACCCATCACAGCCACTGCTGTAGGTCACTCCCGCTGACTCAATCTCATTCACTGCTGAAGGTCATTCCCACTGACCCACTCACTCTCACTGCGTAGGTCACTCCCACTGACCCAATCACAGTCACTGCGGTAGGTCATTCCCACTGACACAATCACGGTCACTGCTCTAGGTCACTCCCACTGACCCAATCGCTCTCACTGCTGTAGGTCATTCCCACTGACCCAATCATCGTCAATGCTGTTGGTCATTCCCACTGACCCAATCATGGTCACTGCCGTAGGTCACCCCCACTGAACCGCTCACTGTCACAGGTGTAGGTCATTCCTACTGAACCAATCAATGTAACTGCTGTCAGCCACTCCCACTGACCCACTCACTGTCACTGCTGTAGGTGACTCTCACTGACCAACTCATAGTCACTGCTTTAGGTCACTCCCACTCACCCAATCATGGTCACTGCTGTAGGTCACTCCCACTTACCATATCACTGTCTCTGCTGTTGGTCACCCCCACTGACTCTCTCACTATCATTGCTGTAGGTTATTCCCACTGACCCAATCACGGTCACTGGTGTAGGACAATCCCACTGACCCACTCACTGTCACTGCTGTAGGTTACTCCCACTGACCCAATCCCAATCTCTGCTGTAGTTCACTCTCACTGCCCCAATCATGGTCACTGTTGCAGTTCATTCCCACAGACCCACTCACTGTCACTGCTGTAGATCACTTCCACTCACTCAATCACGGTCACTGCTTTAGGTCACTCCCACTGACCCACTCACTATCATTGCTGTAGGTCATTCCCACTGACCCAATCACGGTCACTGCTGTAGGTCAATCCCACTGATCCACTCTCAGTCACTGCTGTAGATTACTCCCACTGACCCACTCGCTTTCACTGCTGTCGGCCACTCCCACTGACCCACTCACTGACACAGCTGTAGGTTACTCCCACTGAGCCAATGACAATCACTGCTGTAGGTCACTCTCACTGTCCCAATCATGGTCACTGTTGCAGTTCAATCCCGCAGACCCACTCTCTGTCACTGCTGTAGATCCCTTCCCCTCCCTCAATCACGGTCACTGCTTTAGGTCACTCCCGCTGACCCAATCACAGCCACTGCTGTAGGTTACTCCAGCTGACCCAATCTCATTCACTGCTGAAGGTCATTCCCACTGACACACTCACTCTCACTGCGTAGGTCACTCCCACTGACCCAATCACAGTCACTGCTGTAGGTCATTCCCACTGACACAATCACGGTCACTGCTGTAGGTCACTCCAACTGACCTAATCACGGACACTGCTGTAGGTCATTCCCACTGACCCAATCATCGTCAATGCTGTTGGACATTCCCACTGACCCAATCATGGTCACTGCTGTAGGTCACTCCCACTGAACCACTCATTGTCAATGCTTTAGGTCATTCCCACTGAACCACTCAATGTCACTGCTGTCAGCCACTCCCACTGACCTACTTACTGTCACTGATGTAGATCACTCCCCTGACTCAATCACGGTCACTGCTTTAGGTCACTCCCACTGACCCAATCACAGCCACTGCTGTAGATCACTCCCGCTGACCCAATCACAGTCACTGATGTAGGTCACTCCCACTCACCCAATCATGGTTACTGATGTAGGTCACTTCCACTGACCCAATCACGGTCACTACTGTAGGTCAATCCCACTGACACACTCTCAGACACTGATGTAGATTACTCCAACTGACCCAATCGCGCTCACTGCTGTAGGTCATTCCCACTGACCCAATCATCGTCAATGCTGTAGGTCATTCCTACTGAACCACTCAATGTCACTGCTGTCAGCCACTCCCATTGACCCACTCACTGTCACTGCTGTATGTGACTCTCACTGACCAACTCATAGTCATTGCTGTAGGTCACTCCAACTCACCTAATCATGGTCACTGCTGTAGGTCACTCCCACTTACCATATCTGTGTCTCTGCTGTAGGTCACCCCCACTGACGCTCTCACTATCATTGCTCTAGGTCATTCCCACTGACCCAATCACGGTCACTGCTGTAGGTCAATCCCACTGACCCACTCTCAGTCACTGCTGTAGATTACTCCCCCTGACCCACTCACTGACACTGCTGTAGGTTACTCCCACTGACCCAATCACAATCACTGCTGTAGTTTACTCTCACTGTCCCAATAATGGTCACTGTTGCAGTTCATTCCGACAGGCCCACTCTCTGTCACTGCTGTAGATCACTTCACCTCCCTCAATCACGGTCACTGCTTTAGGTCACTCCCACTGACCGAATCACAGCCACTGCTGTAGGTCATTCCCACTGACACACTCACTGTCACTGCTGTAGTTCATTCCCACTGAAACACTCACTGTCACGGCTGTCAGACACTCCCACTGACCCACTCACTCTCTCTGCTGTAGGTCACTCCCACTCACCCAATCATGGTTACTCCTGTAGGTGACTTCCACTAACCCAATCATGGTCACTGCTGTAGGTCACTACCACTGAACCACTCACTATCATTGCTGTAGGTCATTCCCACTGACCCAATCACGGTCACTGCTGTAGGTCAATCCCACTGACCCACTCGCTGTCACTGCTGTCGGTCACCCCCACTGACCCACTCACTGACACAGCTGTAGGTTACTCGCACTGACCCAATGACAATCACTGCTGTAGGTCACTCTCACTGTCCCAATCATGGTCACTGTTGCAGTTCATTCCCACAGACCCACTCTCTGTCACTGCTGTAGATCCCTTCCCCTCCCTCAATCACGGTCACTGCTTTAGGTCACTCCCACTGACCCAATCAGAGCCACTGCTGTAGGTTAATCCAGCTTACCCAATCTCATTCACTGCTGAAGGTCATTCCCACTGACCCACTCACTCTCACTGCGTAGGTCACTCCCACTGACACAATGACAGTCACTGCTGTAGGTCATTTCCACTGACACAATCACGGTCACTGCTGTAGGTCGCTCCAACTGACCCAATCACGGTCACTGCTGTAGGTCATTCCCACTGACCCAATCATCGTCAATGCTGTTGGACATTCCCACTGACTCAATCATGGTCACTGCTGTAGTTCACTCCCACTGAACCACTCATTGTCAATGCTGTAGGTCATTCCCACTGAACCAATCAGTGTCACTGCTGTCAGCCACTCCCACTGACCCACTCACTCTCACTGCTGTAGATCACTCCCACTGACTCAATCACGGTCACTGCTTTAGGTCAATCCCACTGACCCAATCACAGCCACTGCTGTAGGTCACTCCCGCTGACCCAATCACAGTCACTGCTGTAGGTCACTCCCACTGTACCACTTACTATCATTGCTGTAAGTCATTCCCACTGACCCAATCAAGGTCACTGCTGTAGGTCAATCCCACTGACGCACTCTCAGTCACTGCTGTAGATTACTCCCACTGACCCACTCACTGTCATTGCTGAAGGTCATTCCCACTGACCCACTCACACTCACTGCGTAGGTCACTCCCACTGACCCAATCACAGTCGCTGCTGTAGGTTATTCCTACTGACACAATCACGGTCACTGCTGTATGTCACTCCCACTGACCCACTCACTGTCACTGCTGTCGATTTTTCCCACTGACCCACTCACTGACACTGCTGTAGGTGACTCCCAATGACGCTCTCACTATCATTGCTGTAGGTCATTCCCACTGACCCAATCTCGGTCACTTCTGTAGGTCAATCACAGAGACCCACTCTCTGTCACTGCTGTAGATCACTTCCCCTCCCTCAATCACGGTAACTGCTTTAGGTCAATCCCACTGACCCAATCACAGCCACTGCTGTAGGTGACTATCACTGACCAACTCATAGTCACTGCTGTAGGTCAGTCCCACTCACCCAATCATGGTCACTACTCTAGGTCACTCCCACTTACCATATTACTGTCTCTGCTGTAGGTCGCCCCCACTGACGCTCTCACTATCATTGCTGTAGGTCACTCCCACTGACTCAATCACGGTCACTGCTGTAGGTCAATCCAGCTGACCCACTCTCAGTCACTGCTGTAGATTTCTACCCCTGACCAACTCACTGTCGCTGCTGTCTGTCACTCCCACTGACCCACAGACAGTCACTGCTGAAGGTTACTCCCACTGACCCAATCACAGCCACTGCTGTAGATCACTCCCGCTGACCCAATCACAGTCACTGATGTAGGTCACTCCCACTCACCCAATCATGGTTACTGATGTAGGTCACTTCCACTGACCCAATCACGGTCACTACTGTAGGTCAATCCCACTGACACACTCTCAGACACTGATGTAGATTACTCCAACTGACCCAATCGCGCTCACTGCTGTAGGTCATTCCCACTGACCCAATCATCGTCAATGCTGTAGGTCATTCCTACTGAACCACTCAATGTCACTGCTGTCAGCCACTCCCATTGACCCACTCACTGTCACTGCTGTATGTGACTCTCACTGACCAACTCATAGTCATTGCTGTAGGTCACTCCAACTCACCTAATCATGGTCACTGCTGTAGGTCACTCCCACTTACCATATCTGTGTCTCTGCTGTAGGTCACCCCCACTGACGCTCTCACTATCATTGCTCTAGGTCATTCCCACTGACCCAATCACGGTCACTGCTGTAGGTCAATCCCACTGACCCACTCTCAGTCACTGCTGTAGATTACTCCCCCTGACCCACTCACTGACACTGCTGTAGGTTACTCCCACTGACCCAATCACAATCACTGCTGTAGTTTACTCTCACTGTCCCAATAATGGTCACTGTTGCAGTTCATTCCGACAGGCCCACTCTCTGTCACTGCTGTAGATCACTTCACCTCCCTCAATCACGGTCACTGCTTTAGGTCACTCCCACTGACCGAATCACAGCCACTGCTGTAGGTCATTCCCACTGACACACTCACTGTCACTGCTGTAGTTCATTCCCACTGAAACACTCACTGTCACGGCTGTCAGACACTCCCACTGACCCACTCACTCTCTCTGCTGTAGGTCACTCCCACTCACCCAATCATGGTTACTCCTGTAGGTGACTTCCACTAACCCAATCATGGTCACTGCTGTAGGTCACTACCACTGAACCACTCACTATCATTGCTGTAGGTCATTCCCACTGACCCAATCACGGTCACTGCTGTAGGTCAATCCCACTGACCCACTCGCTGTCACTGCTGTCGGTCACCCCCACTGACCCACTCACTGACACAGCTGTAGGTTACTCGCACTGACCCAATGACAATCACTGCTGTAGGTCACTCTCACTGTCCCAATCATGGTCACTGTTGCAGTTCATTCCCACAGACCCACTCTCTGTCACTGCTGTAGATCCCTTCCCCTCCCTCAATCACGGTCACTGCTTTAGGTCACTCCCACTGACCCAATCAGAGCCACTGCTGTAGGTTAATCCAGCTTACCCAATCTCATTCACTGCTGAAGGTCATTCCCACTGACCCACTCACTCTCACTGCGTAGGTCACTCCCACTGACCCAATGACAGTCACTGCTGTAGGTCATTTCCACTGACACAATCACGGTCACTGCTGTAGGTCGCTCCAACTGACCCAATCACGGTCACTGCTGTAGGTCATTCCCACTGACCCAATCATCGTCAATGCTGTTGGACATTCCCACTGACTCAATCATGGTCACTGCTGTAGTTCACTCCCACTGAACCACTCATTGTCAATGCTGTAGGTCATTCCCACTGAACCAATCAGTGTCACTGCTGTCAGCCACTCCCACTGACCCACTCACTCTCACTGCTGTAGATCACTCCCACTGACTCAATCACGGTCACTGCTTTAGGTCAATCCCACTGACCCAATCACAGCCACTGCTGTAGGTCACTCCCGCTGACCCAATCACAGTCACTGCTGTAGGTCACTCCCACTGTACCACTTACTATCATTGCTGTAAGTCATTCCCACTGACCCAATCAAGGTCACTGCTGTAGGTCAATCCCACTGACGCACTCTCAGTCACTGCTGTAGATTACTCCCACTGACCCACTCACTGTCATTGCTGAAGGTCATTCCCACTGACCCACTCACACTCACTGCGTAGGTCACTCCCACTGACCCAATCACAGTCGCTGCTGTAGGTTATTCCTACTGACACAATCACGGTCACTGCTGTATGTCACTCCCACTGACCCACTCACTGTCACTGCTGTCGATTTTTCCCACTGACCCACTCACTGACACTGCTGTAGGTGACTCCCAATGACGCTCTCACTATCATTGCTGTAGGTCATTCCCACTGACCCAATCTCGGTCACTTCTGTAGGTCAATCACAGAGACCCACTCTCTGTCACTGCTGTAGATCACTTCCCCTCCCTCAATCACGGTAACTGCTTTAGGTCAATCCCACTGACCCAATCACAGCCACTGCTGTAGGTGACTATCACTGACCAACTCATAGTCACTGCTGTAGGTCAGTCCCACTCACCCAATCATGGTCACTACTCTAGGTCACTCCCACTTACCATATTACTGTCTCTGCTGTAGGTCGCCCCCACTGACGCTCTCACTATCATTGCTGTAGGTCACTCCCACTGACTCAATCACGGTCACTGCTGTAGGTCAATCCAGCTGACCCACTCTCAGTCACTGCTGTAGATTACTACCCCTGACCAACTCACTGTCGCTGCTGTCTGTCACTCCCACTGACCCACAGACAGTCACTGCTGAAGGTTACTCCCACTGACCCAAGCACAGTCACTGCTGTAGGTCGCTCTCACTGTCCCAATCATGGTCACTGTTGCAGATGATTCCCCCAGACCCACTCACTGGCACTGCGTAGGTCACTCCCACTGACCCTATCATAGACACTGCTGTAGGTCATTCCCACTGACCCAATCATGGTCACTGCTGTAGGTCACTCCCACTGACCCACTCACTATCATTGCTGTAGGTCATTCCCATTGACCCAATCACGGTCACTGCTGTAGGTTAATCCCACTGACGCACTCTCAGTCACTCACCCAATCATGGTTACTGATGTAGGTCACTCCCACTGACCCAATCATGGTCACTGCTGTAGGTGGCTCCCACTTACCTAATCACGGTCTCTGCTGTAGGTCACTCCCACTGACCGTCTCACTATCATTGCTGTAGGTCATTCCCACTGACCCACTCACTGTCACTGCTGTCGGTCACTTTCACTGACCCACTCACTGACACTGCTGTACGTTACTCCCACTGACCCAATCACAATCACTGCTGTAGTTCACTCTCACTGTCCCAATCATGGTCACTGTTGCAGATGATTCCCACAGACCCACTCACTGTCACTGCGTAGGTCACTCCCACTGACCCTATCATAGTCACTGCTGTAGGTCACTCCCGCTGACCCAATCACAGTCACTGCTGTAGGTCATTCCCACTGATCCACTCACTCTAACAGCTGTAGGGTACTGCAACTGGCCCAATCACGGTCACTGCTGTAGGTCACTCCCATTGCCCCAATCACAGTCACTGCTGTATGTCATTCCCACTGACCGAATTAATGTCGCTGCTGTAGGTCATTCCCACTGACCCAATCACAGTCACTGCTGTAGGTCTTTCCCACTGACCATATCATGGTCACTGCTGTAGGTCAATCCCACTGTCCCACTCACTGTCGAAGCTGTAGGTAATTCCCACTGAAACACTCACTGTCACTGCTGTCAACCACTCCCACTGACCCACTCACTGTCACTGCTGATTGCCACTCCCACTCACCCAATCATTGTTACTGCTGTAGGTCACTCCCACTGACCCAATCATGGTCACTGCTGTAGGTCGCTCCCACTGACCATCTCACTATCATTGCTCTCGGTCATTCCCACTTACCCAATCACGGTCACTGCTGTAGGTCAATCCCACTGACGCACTCTCAGTCACTGCTGTCGGTCACTCCCACTGACACACTCACTGACACTGCTGTAGGTTACTCCCACTGACCCAATCACAATCACTTCTGAAGGTCATTCTCACTGTCCCAATCATGGTCACTGTTGCAGTTCATTCCCACAGAACCCATCACAGCCACTGCTGTAGGTCACTCCCGCTGACTCAATCTCATTCACTGCTGAAGGTCATTCCCACTGACCCACTCACTCTCACTGCGTAGGTCACTCCCACTGACCCAATCACAGTCACTGCGGTAGGTCATTCCCACTGACACACTCACTCTCACTGCGTAGGTCACTCCCACTGACCCAATCACAGTCACTGCTGTAGGTCATTCCCACTGACACAATCACGGTCACTGCTGTAGGTCACTCCAACTGACCTAATCACGGTCACTGCTGTAGGTCATTCCCACTGACCCAATCATCGTCAATGCTGTTGGACATTCCCACTGACCCAATCATGGTCACTGCTGTAGGTCACTCCCACTGAACCACTCATTGTCAATGCTGTAGGTCATTCCCACTGAACCACTCAATGTCACTGCTGTCAGCCACTCCCACTGACCCACTTACTGTCACTGCTGTAGATCACTCCCCTGACTCAATCACGGTCACTGCTTTAGGTCACTCCCACTTACCCAATCACAGCCACTGCTGTAGGTCACTCCCGCTGACCCAATCACAGTCACTGATGTAGGTAACTCCCACTCACCCAATCATGGTTACTGATGTTGGTCACTTCCACTGACCCAATCACGGTCACTGCTGTAGGTCAATCCCACTGACACACTCTCAGACACTGATGTAGATTACTCCCACTGACCCAATCGCGCTCACTGCTGTAGGTCATTCCCACTGACCCAATCATCGTCAATGCTGTAGGTCATTCCTACTGAACCACTCAATGTCACTGCTGACAGCCACTCCCACTGACCCACTCACTGTCACTGATGTATGTGACTCTCACTGACCAACTCATAGTCACTGCTGTAGGTCACTACAACTCACCCAATCATGGTCACTGCTGTAGGTCACTCCCACTTACCATATCTCTGTCTCTGCTGTAGGTCACCCCCACTGACGTTCTCACTATCATTGCTGTAGGTCATTCCCACTGACCCAATCACGGTCACTGCTGTAGGTCAATCCCACTGACCCACTCTCAGTCACTGCTGTAGATTACTCCCCCTGACCCACTCACTGACACTGCTGTAGGTTACTCCCACTGACCCAATCACAATCACTGCTGTAGTTTACTCTCACTGTCCCAATAATGGTCACTGTTGCAGTTCATTCCGACAGACCCACTCTCTGTCACTGCTGTAGATCACTTCACCTCCCTCAATCACGGTCACTGCTTTAGGTCACTCCCACTGACCGAATCACAGCCACTGCTGTAGGTCATTCCCACTGACCCACTCACTGTCACTGCTGTAGTTCATTCCCACTGAAACACTCACTGTCACGGCTGTCAGACACTCCCACTGACCCACTCACTCTCTCTGCTGTAGGTCACTCCCACTCACCCAATCATGGTTACTCCTGTAGGTGACTTCCACTAACCCAATCATGGTCACTGCTGTAGGTCACTACCACTGACCCACTCACTATCATTGCTGTAGGTCATTCCCACTGACCCAATCACGGTCACTGCTGTAGGTCAATCCCACTGACCCACTCTCTGTCACTGCTGTAGATTACTCCCACTGACCCACTCGCTGTCACTGCTGTCGGTCACCCCCACTGACCCACTCACTGACACAGCTGTAGGTTACTCCCACTGACCCAATGACAATCACTGCTGTAGGTCACTCTCACTGTCCCAATCATGGTCACTGTTGCAGTTCATTCCCACAGACCCACTCTCTGTCACTGCTGTAGATCCCTTCCCCTCCCTCAATCACGGTCACTGCTTTAGGTCACTCCCACTGACCCAATCAGAGCCACTGCTGTAGGTTAATCCAGCTTACCCAATCTCATTCACTGCTGAAGGTCATTCCCACTGACCCACTCACTCTCACTGCGTAGGTCACTCCCACTGACCCAATCACAGTCACTGCTGTAGGTCATTTCCACTGACACAATCACGGTCACTGCTGTAGGTCGCTCCATCTGACCCAATCACGGTCACTGCTGTAGGTCATTCCCACTGACCCAATCATCGTCAATGCTGTTGGACATTCCCACTGACTCAATCATGGTCACTGCTGTAGGTCACTCCCACTGAACCACTCATTGTCAATGCTGTAGGTCATTCCCACTGAACCAATCAGTGTAACTGCTGTCAGCCACTCCCACTGTCCCACTTACTATCATTGCTGTAAGTCATTCCCACTGACCCAATCAAGGTCACTGCTGTAGGTCAATCCCACTGACGCACTCTCAGTCACTGCTGTAGATTACTCCCACTGACCCACTCACTGTCACTGCTGAAGGTCATTCCCACTGACGCACTCACACTCACTGCGTAGGTCACTCCCACTGACCCAATCACAGTCGCTGCTGCAGGTTATTCCTACTGACACAATCACGGTCACTGCTGTATGTCACTCCCACTGACCCACTCACTGTCACTGCTGTCGATTTTTCCCACTGACCCACTCACTGACACTGCTGTAGGTTATTCCCAATGACGCTCTCACTATCATTGCTGTAGGTCATTCCCACTGACCCAATCTCGGTCACTTCTGTAGGTCAATCACAGAGACCCACTCTCTGTCACTGCTGTAGATCACTTCGCCTCCCTCAATCACGGTAACTGCTTTAGGTCAATCCCACTGACCCAATCACAGCCACTGCTGTAGGTGACTATCACTGACCAACTCATATTCACTGCTGTAGGTCAGTCCCACTCACCCAATCATGGTCACTACTGTAGGTCACTCCCACTTACCATATTACTGTCTCTGCTGTAGGTCGCCCCCACTGACGCTCTCACTATCATTGCTGTAGGTCACTCCCACTGACCCGATCACGGTCACTGCTGTAGGTCAATCCAGCTGACCCACTCTCAGTCACTGCTGTAGATTACTCCCCCTGACCAACTCACTGTCGCTGCTGTCTCTCACTCCCACTGACCCACAGACAGTCACTGCTGAAGGTTACTCCCACTGACCCAAGCACAGTCACTGCTGTAGGTCGCTCTCACTGTCCCAATCATGGTCACTGCTGTAGGTCACTCCCACTGACCCACTCACTATCATTGCTGTAGGTCATTCCCATTGACCCAATCACGGTCACTGCTGTAGGTTAATCCCACTGACGCACTCTCAGTCACTCACCCAATCATGGTTACTGATGTAGGTCACTCCCACTGACCCAATCATGGTCACTGCTGTAGGTGGCTCCCACTTACCTAATCACGTTCTCTGCTGTAGGTCACTCCCACTGACCGTCTCACTATCATTGCTGTAGGTCATTCCCACTGACCCACTCACTGTCACTGCTGTCGGTCACTCCCACTGACCCACTCACTGACACTGCTGTACGTTACTCCCACTGACCCAATCACAATAACTGCTGTAGTTCACTCTCACTGTCCCAATCATGGTCACTGTTGCAGATGATTCCCACAGACCCACTCACTGTCACTGCGTAGGTCACTCCCACTGACCCTATCATAGTCACTGCTTGTAGGTCATTCCCACTGACACAATCAGAGCTACTGCTGTAGGTCACTCCCGCTGACCCAATCACAGTCACTGCTGTAGGTCATTCCCACTGATCCACTCACTCTAACAGCTGTAGGGTACTGCAACTGGCCCAATCACGGTCACTGCTGTAGGTCACTCCCATTGCCCCAATCACAGTCACTGCTGTATGTCATTCCCACTGACCCAATTAATGTCGCTGCTGTAGGTCATTCCCACTCACCCAATCACAGTCACTGCTGTAGGTCTTTCCCACTGACCATATCATGGTCACTGCTGTAGGTCAATCCCACTGTCCCACTCACTGTCGAAGCTGTAGGTAATTCCCACTGAAACACTCACTGTCACTGCTGTCAACCACTCCCACTGACCCACTCACTGTCACTGCTGATTGCCACTCCCACTCACCCAATCATTGTTACTGCTGTAGGTCACTCCCACTGACCCAATCATGGTCACTGCTGTAGGTCGCTCCCACTGACCGTCTCACTATCATTGCTCTCGGTCATTCCCACTTACCCAATCACGGTCACTGCTGTAGGTCAATCCCACTGACGCACTCTCAGTCACTGCTGTCGGTCACTCCCACTGACCCACTCACTGACACTGCTGTAGGTTACTCCCACTGACCCAATCACAATCACTGCTGAAGGTCATTCTCACTGTCCCAATCATGGTCACTGTTGCAGTTCATTCCCACAGAACCCATCACAGCCACTGCTGTAGGTCACTCCCGCTGACTCAATCTCATTCACTGCTGAAGGTCATTCCCACTGACACACTCACTCTCACTGCGTAGGTCACTCCCACTGACCCAATCACAGTCACTGCGGTAGGTCATTCCCACTGACACAATCACGGTCACTGCTCTTGGTCACTCCCACTGACCCAATCGCTCTCACTGCTGTAGGTCATTCCCACTGACCCAATCATCGTCAATGCTGTTGGTCATTCCCACTGACCCAATCATGGTCACTGCTGTAGGTCACCCCCACTGAACCGCTCACTGTCACAGGTGTAGGTCATTCCTACTGAACCAATCAATGTAACTGCTGTCAGCCACTCCCACTGACCCACTCACTGTCACTGCTGTAGGTGACTCTCACTGACCAACTCATAGTCACTGCTTTAGGTCACTCCCACTCACCCAATCATGGTCACTGCTGTAGGTCACTCCCACTTACCATATCACTGTCTCTGCTGTAGGTCACCCCCACTGACGCTCAAACTATCATTGCTGTAGGTTATTCCCACTGACCCAATCACGGTCACTGGTGTAGGACAATCCCACTGACCCACTCACTGTCACTGCTGTAGGTTACTCCCACTGACCCAATCCCAATCTCTGCTGTAGTTCACTCTCACTGCCCTAATCATGGTCACTGTTGCAGTACATTCCCACAGACCCACTCACTGTCACTGCTGTAGATCACTTCCACTCACTCAATCACGGTCACTGCTTTAGGTCACTCCCACTGACCCACTCACTATCATTGCTGTAGGTCATTCCCACTGACCCAATCACGGTCACTGCTGTAGGTCAATCCCACTGATCCACTCTCAGTCACTGCTTTAGATTACTCCCACTGACCTACTCGCTTTCACTGATGTCGGCCACTCCCACTGACCCACTCACTGACACAGCTGTAGGTTACTCCCACTGACCCAATGACAATCACTGCTGTAGGTCACTCTCACTGTCCCAATCATGGTCACTGTTGCAGTTCATTCCCGCAGACCCACTCTCTGTCACTGCTGTAGAATCCTTCCCCTCACTCAATCACGGTCACTGCTTTAGGTCACTCCCACTGACCCAATCACAGCCACTGCTGTAGGTTACTCCAGCTGACCCAATCTCATTCACTGCTGAAGGTCATTCCCACTGACACACTCACTCTCACTGCGTAGGTCACTCCCACTGACCCAATCACAGTCACTGCTGTAGGTCATTCCCACTGACACAATCACGGTCACTGCTGTAGGTCACTCCAATTGACCTAATCACGGTCACTGCTGTAGGTCATTCCCACTGACCCAATCATCGTCAATGCTGTTGGACATTCCCACTGACCCAATCATGGTCACTGCTGTAGGTCACTCCCACTGAACCACTCATTGTCAATGCTGTAGGTCATTCCCACTGAACCACTCAATGTCACTGCTGTCAGCCACTCCCACTGACCCACTTACTGTCACTGCTGTAGTTCACTCCCCTGACTCAATCACGGTCACTGCTTTAGGTCACTCCCACTGACCCAATCACAGCCACTGCTGTAGGTCACTCCCGCTGACCCAATTAATGTCGCTGCTGTAGGTCATTCCCACTGACCCAATCACAGTCACTGCTGTAGGTCTTTCCCACTGACCATATCATGGTCACTGCTGTAGGTCAATCCCACTGTCCCACTCACTGTCGAAGCTGTAGGTAATTCCCACTGAAACACTCACTGTCACTGCTGTCAACCACTCCCACTGACCCACTCACTGTCACTGCTGATTGCCACTCCCACTCACCCAATCATTGTTACTGCTGTAGGTCACTCCCACTGACCCAATCATGGTCACTGCTGTAGGTCGCTCCCACTGACCGTCTCACTATCATTGCTCTCGGTCATTCCCACTTACCCAATCACGGTCACTGCTGTAGGTCAATCCCACTGACGCACTCTCAGTCACTGCTGTCGGTCACTCCCACTGACCCACTCACTGACACTGCTGTAGGTTACTCCCACTGACCCAATCACAATCACTGCTGAAGGTCATTCTCACTGTCCCAATCATGGTCACTGTTGCAGATCATTCCCACAGAACCCATCACAGCCACTGCTGTAGGTCACTCCCGCTGACTCAATCTCATTCACTGCTGAAGGTCATTCCCACTGACCCACTCACTCTCACTGCGTAGGTCACTCCCACTGACCCAATCACAGTCACTGCGGTAGGTCATTCCCACTGACACAATCACGGTCACTGCTCTAGGTCACTCCCACTGACCCAATCGCTCTCACTGCTGTAGGTCATTCCCACTGACCCAATCATCGTCAATGCTGTTGGTCATTCCCACTGACCCAATCATGGTCACTGCCGTAGGTCACCCCCACTGAACCGCTCACTGTCACAGGTGTAGGTCATTCCTACTGAACCAATCAATGTAACTGCTGTCAGCCACTCCCACTGACCCACTCACTGTCACTGCTGTAGGTGACTCTCACTGACCAACTCATAGTCACTGCTTTAGGTCACTCCCACTCACCCAATCATGGTCACTGCTGTAGGTCACTCCAACTTACCATATCACTGTCTCTGCTGTTGGTCACCCCCACTGACTCTCTCACTATCATTGCTGTAGGTTATTCCCACTGACCCATTCACGGTCACTGGTGTAGGACAATCCCACTGACCCACTCACTGTCACTGCTGTAGGTTACTCCCACTGACCCAATCCCAATCTCTGCTGTAGTTCACTCTCACTGCCCCAATCATGGTCAGTGTTGCAGTTCATTCCCACAGACCCACTCACTGTCACTGCCGTAGATCACTTCCACTCACTCAATCACGGTCACTGCTTTAGGTCACTCCCACTGACCCACTCACTATCATTGCTGTAGGTCATTCCCACTGACCCAATCACGGTCACTGCTGTAGGTCAATCCCACTGATCCACTCTCAGTCACTGCTGTAGATTACTCCCACTGACCCACTCGCTTTCACTGCTGTCGGCCACTCCCACTGACCCACTCACTGACACAGCTGTAGGTTACTCCCACTGAGCCAATGACAATCACTGCTGTAGGTCACTCTCACTGTCCCAATCATGGTCACTGTTGCAGTTCAATCCCGCAGACCCACTCTCTGTCACTGCTGTAGATCCCTTCCCCTCCCTCAATCACGGTCACTGCTTTAGGTCACTCCCGCTGACCCAATCACAGCCACTGCTGTAGGTTACTCCAGCTGACCCAATCTCATTCACTGCTGAAGGTCATTCCCACTGACACACTCACTCTCACTGCGTAGGTCACTCCCACTGACCCAATCACAGTCACTGCTGTAGGTCATTCCCACTGACACAATCACGGTCACTGCTGTAGGTCACTCCAACTGACCTAATCACGGACACTGCTGTAGGTCATTCCCACTGACCCAATCATCGTCAATGCTGTTGGACATTCCCACTGACCCAATCATGGTCACTGCTGTAGGTCACTCCCACTGAACCACTCATTGTCAATGCTTTAGGTCATTCCCACTGAACCACTCAATGTCACTGCTGTCAGCCACTCCCACTGACCTACTTACTGTCACTGCTGTAGATCACTCCCCTGACTCAATCACGGTCACTGCTTTAGGTCACTCCCACTGACCCAATCACAGCCACTGCTGTAGATCACTCCCGCTGACCCAATCACAGTCACTGATGTAGGTCACTCCCACTCACCCAATCATGGTTACTGATGTAGGTCACTTCCACTGACCCAATCACGGTCACTGCTGTAGGTCAATCCCACTGACACACTCTCAGGCACTGATGTAGATTACTCCCACTGACCCAATCGCGCTCACTGCTGTAGGTCATTCCCACTGACCCAATCATCGTCACTGCTGTTGGACATTCCCACTGACCCAATCATGGTCACTGCTGTAGGTCATTCCTACTGAACCACTCAATGTCACTGCTGTCAGCCACTCCCACTGACCCACTCACTGTCACTGCTGTATGTGACTCTCACTGACCAACTCATAGTCATTGCTGTAGGTCACTCCAACTCACCTAATCATGGTCACTGCTGTAGGTCACTCCCACTTACCATATCTGTGTCTCTGCTGTAGGTCACCCCCACTGACGCTCTCACTATCATTGCTCTAGGTCATTCCCACTGACCCAATCACGGTCACTGCTGTAGGTCAATCCCACTGACCCACTCTCAGTCACTGCTGTAGATTACTCCCCCTGACCCACTCACTGACACTGCTGTAGGTTACTCCCACTGACCCAATCACAATCACTGCTGTAGTTTACTCTCACTGTCCCAATAATGGTCACTGTTGCAGTTCATTCCAACAGGCCCACTCTCTGTCACTGCTGTAGATCACTTCACCTCCCTCAATCACGGTCACTGCTTTAGGTCACTCCCACTGACCGAATCACAGCCACTGCTGTAGGTCATTCCCACTGACACACTCACTGTCACTGCTGTAGTTCATTCCCACTGAAACACTCACTGTCACGGCTGTCAGACACTCCCACTGACCCACTCACTCTCTCTGCTGTAGGTCACTCCCACTCACCCAATCATGGTTACTCCTGTAGGTGACTTCCACTAACCCAATCATGGTCACTGCTGTAGGTCACTACCACTGAACCACTCACTATCATTGCTGTAGGTCATTCCCACTGACCCAATCACGGTCACTGCTGTAGGTCAATCCCACTGACCCACTCTCTGTCACTGCTGTAGATTACTCCCACTGACCCACTCGCTGTCACTGCTGTCGGTCACCCCCACTGACCCACTCACTGACACAGCTGTAGGTTACTCGCACTGACCCAATGACAATCACTGCTGTAGGTCACTCTCACTGTCCCAATCATGGTCACTGTTGCAGTTCATTCCCACAGACCCACTCTCTGTCACTGCTGTAGATCCCTTCCCCTCCCTCAATCACGGTCACTGCTTTAGGTCACTCCCACTGACCCAATCAGAGCCACTGCTGTAGGTTAATCCAGCTTACCCAATCTCATTCACTGCTGAAGGTCATTCCCACTGACCCACTCACTCTCACTGCGTAGGTCACTCCCACTGACCCAATGACAGTCACTGCTGTAGGTCATTTCCACTGACACAATCACGGTCACTGCTGTAGGTCGCTCCAACTGACCCAATCACGGTCACTGCTGTAGGTCATTCCCACTGACCCAATCATCGTCAATGCTGTTGGACATTCCCACTGACTCAATCATGGTCACTGCTGTAGTTCACTCCCACTGAACCACTCATTGTCAATGCTGTAGGTCATTCCCACTGAACCAATCAGTGTCACTGCTGTCAGCCACTCCCACTGACCCACTCACTCTCACTGCTGTAGATCACTCCCACTGACTCAATCACGGTCACTGCTTTAGGTCAATCCCACTGACCCAATCACAGCCACTGCTGTAGGTCACTCCCGCTGACCCAATCACAGTCACTGCTGTAGGTCACTCCCACTGTACCACTTACTATCATTGCTGTAAGTCATTCCCACTGACCCAATCAAGGTCACTGCTGTAGGTCAATCCCACTGACGCACTCTCAGTCACTGCTGTAGATTACTCCCACTGACCCACTCACTGTCATTGCTGAAGGTCATTCCCACTGACCCACTCACACTCACTGCGTAGGTCACTCCCACTGACCCAATCACAGTCGCTGCTGTAGGTTATTCCTACTGACACAATCACGGTCACTGCTGTATGTCACTCCCACTGACCCACTCACTGTCACTGCTGTCGATTTTTCCCACTGACCCACTCACTGACACTGCTGTAGGTTACTCCCAATGACGCTCTCACTATCATTGCTGTAGGTCATTCCCACTGACCCAATCTCGGTCACTTCTGTAGGTCAATCACAGAGACCCACTCTCTGTCACTGCTGTAGATCACTTCCCCTCCCTCAATCACGTTAACTGCTTTAGGTCAATCCCACTGACCCAATCACAGCCACTGCTGTAGGTGACTATCACTGACCAACTCATAGTCACTGCTGTAGGTCAGTCCCACTCACCCAATCATGGTCACTACTCTAGGTCACTCCCACTTACCATATTACTGTCTCTGCTGTAGGTCGCCCCCACTGACGCTCTCACTATCATTGCTGTAGGTCACTCCCACTGACTCAATCACGGTCACTGCTGTAGGTCAATCCAGCTGACCCACTCTCAGTCACTGCTGTAGATTACTACCCCTGACCAACTCACTGTCGCTGCTGTCTGTCACTCCCACTGACCCACAGACAGTCACTGCTGAAGGTTACTCCCACTGACCCAAGCACAGTCACTGCTGTAGGTCGCTCTCACTGTCCCAATCATGGTCACTGTTGCAGATGATTCCCCCAGACCCACTCACTGGCACTGCGTAGGTCACTCCCACTGACCCTATCATAGACACTGCTGTAGGTCATTCCCACTGACCCAATCATGGTCACTGCTGTAGGTCACTCCCACTGACCCACTCACTATCATTGCTGTAGGTCATTCCCATTGACCCAATCACGGTCACTGCTGTAGGTTAATCCCACTGACGCACTCTCAGTCACTCACCCAATCATGGTTACTGATGTAGGTCACTCCCACTGACCCAATCATGGTCACTGCTGTAGGTGGCTCCCACTTACCTAATCACGGTCTCTGCTGTAGGTCACTCCCACTGACCGTCTCACTATCATTGCTGTAGGTCATTCCCACTGACCCACTCACTGTCACTGCTGTCGGTCACTTTCACTGACCCACTCACTGACACTGCTGTACGTTACTCCCACTGACCCAATCACAATCACTGCTGTAGTTCACTCTCACTGTCCCAATCATGGTCACTGTTGCAGATGATTCCCACAGACCCACTCACTGTCACTGCGTAGGTCACTCCCACTGACCCTATCATAGTCACTGCTGTAGGTCACTCCCGCTGACCCAATCACAGTCACTGCTGTAGGTCATTCCCACTGATCCACTCACTCTAACAGCTGTAGGGTACTGCAACTGGCCCAATCACGGTCACTGCTGTAGGTCACTCCCATTGCCCCAATCACAGTCACTGCTGTATGTCATTCCCACTGACCCAATTAATGTCGCTGCTGTAGGTCATTCCCACTGACCCAATCACAGTCACTGCTGTAGGTCTTTCCCACTGACCATATCATGGTCACTGCTGTAGGTCAATCCCACTGTCCCACTCACTGTCGAAGCTGTAGGTAATTCCCACTGAAACACTCACTGTCACTGCTGTCAACCACTCCCACTGACCCACTCACTGTCACTGCTGATTGCCACTCCCACTCACCCAATCATTGTTACTGTTGTAGGTCACTCCCACTGACCCAATCATGGTCACTGCTGTAGGTCGCTCCCACTGACCGTCTCACTATCATTGCTCTCGGTCATTCCCACTTACCCAATCACGGTCACTGCTGTAGGTCAATCCCACTGACGCACTCTCAGTCACTGCTGTCGGTCACTCCCACTGACCCACTCACTGACACTGCTGTAGGTTACTCCCACTGACCCAATCACAATCACTGCTGAAGGTCATTCTCACTGTCCCAATCATGGTCACTGTTGCAGTTCATTCCCACAGAACCCATCACAGCCACTGCTGTAGGTCATTCCCGCTGACTCAATCTCATTCACTGCTGAAGGTCATTCCAACTGACCCACTCACTCTCACTGCGTAGGTCACTCCCACTGACCCAATCACAGTCACTGCGGTAGGTCATTCCCACTGACACAATCACGGTCACTGCTCTAGGTCACTCCCACTGACCCAATCGCTCTCACTGCTGTAGGTCATTCCAACTGACCCAATCATCGTCAATGCTGTTGGTCATTCCCACTGACCCAATCATGGTCACTGCTGTAGGTCACCCCCACTGAACCGCTCACTGTCACAGGTGTAGGTCATTCCTACTGAACCAATCAATGTAACTGCTGTCAGCCACTCCCACTGACCCACTCACTGTCACTGCTGTAGGTGACTCTCACTCACAAACTCATAGTCACTGCTTTAGGTCACTCCCACTCACCCAATGATGGTCACTGCTGTAGGTCACTCCCACTTACCATATCACTGTCTCTGCTGTAGGTCACCCCCACTGACGCTCTCACTATCATTGCTGTAGGTTATTCCCACTGACCCAATCACGGTCACTGGTGTAGGACAATCCCACTGACCCACTCACTGTCACTGCTGTAGGTTACTCCCACTGACCCAATCCCAATCTCTGCTGTAGTTCACTCTCACTGCCCCAATCATGGTCACTGTTGCAGTTCATTCCCACAGACCCACTCACTGTCACTGCTGTAGATCACTTCCACTCACTCAATCACGGTCACTGCTTTAGGTCACTCCCACTGACCCACTCACTATCATTGCTGTAGGTCATTCCCACTGACCCAATCACGGTCACTGATGTAGGTCAATCCCACTGACCCACTCACTATCATTGCTGTAGGTCATTCCCACTGACCCAATCACGGTCACTGCTGTAGGTCAATTCCACTGACGCACTCTCAGTCACTGCTGTAGATTACTCCCACTGACCCACTCACTGTCACTGCTGAAGGTCATTCCCACTGACCCACTCAAACTCACTGCGTAGGTCACTCCCACTGACCCAATCACTGTCCCTGCTGTAGGTCATTCGTACCGACACAATCTCGGTCACTGCAGTAGGTCACTCCCACTGACCCAATCACGGTCACTGCTGTAGGTCATTCTCACTGACTCAATCATCGTCAATGCTGTTGGACATTCCCACTGACCCAATCATGGTCACTGCTGTAGGTCACTCCCACTGAACCACTCATTGTCAATGCTGTAGGTCATTCCCACTGAACCACTCAATGTCACTGCTGTCAGCCACTCCCACTGACCCACTTACTGTCACTGCTGTAGATCACTCCCCTGACTCAATCACGATCACTGCTTTAGGACACTCCCACTGACCCAATCACAGCCACTGCTTTAGGTCACTCCCGCTGACCCAATCACAGTCACTGATGTAGGTCACTCCCACTCACCCAATCATGGTTACTGATGTAGGTCACTTCCACTGACCCAATCACGGTCACTGCTGTAGGTCAATCCCACTGACACACTCTCAGACACTGATGCAGATTACTCCCACTGACCCAATCACAGCCACTGCTGTAGGTCACTCCCGCTGACCCAATCACAGTCACTGATGTAGGTCACTCCCACTCACCCAATCATGGTTCCTGATGTAGGTCACTTCCACTGACCCAATCATGGTCACTGCTGTAGGTCACTCCCACTGACCCACTCACTATCATTGCTGTAGGTCATTCCCACTGACCCAATCACTGTCACTGCTGAAGGTCATTCCCACTGACCCACTCAAACTCACTGCGTAGGTCAATCCCACTGAAACACTCTCAGACACTGATGTAGATTACTCCCACTGACCCAATCGCGCTCACTGCTGTAGGTCATTCCCACTGACCCAATCATCGTCAATGCTGTAGGTCATTCCTACTGAACCACTCAATGTCACTGCTGTCAGCCACTCCCACTGACCCACTCACTGTCACTGCTGTATGTGACTCTCACTGACCAACTCATAGTCATTGCTGTAGGTCACTCCAACTCACCTAATCATGGTCACTGCTGTAGGTCACTCCCACTTACCATATCTGTGTCTCTGCTGTAGGTCACCCCCACTGACGCTCTCACTATCATTGCTCTAGGTCATTCCCACTGACCCAATCACGGTCACTGCTGTAGGTCAATCCCACTGACCCACTCTCAGTCACTGCTGTAGATTACTCCCCCTGACCCACTCACTGACACTGCTGTAGGTTACTCCCACTGACCCAATCACAATCACTGCTGTAGTTTACTCTCACTGTCCCAATAATGGTCACTGTTGCAGTTCATTCCGACAGGCCCACTCTCTGTCACTGCTGTAGATCACTTCACCTCCCTCAATCACGGTCACTGCTTTAGGTCACTCCCACTGACCGAATCACAGCCACTGCTGTAGGTCATTCCCACTGACACACTCACTGTCACTGCTGTAGTTCATTCCCACTGAAACACTCACTGTCACGGCTGTCAGACACTCCCACTGACCCACTCACTCTCTCTGCTGTAGGTCACTCCCACTCACCCAATCATGGTTACTCCTGTAGGTGACTTCCACTAACCCAATCATGGTCACTGCTGTAGGTCACTACCACTGAACCACTCACTATCATTGCTGTAGGTCATTCCCACTGACCCAATCACGGTCACTGCTGTAGGTCAATCCCACTGACCCACTCTCTGTCACTGCTGTGGATTACTCCCACTGACCCACTCGCTGTCACTGCTGTCGGTCACCCCCACTGACCCACTCACTGACACAGCTGTAGGTTACTCGCACTGACCCAATGACAATCACTGCTGTAGGTCACTCTCACTGTCCCAATCATGGTCACTGTTGCAGTTCATTCCCACAGACCCACTCTCTGTCACTGCTGTAGATCCCTTCCCCTCCCTCAATCACGGTCACTGCTTTAGGTCACTCCCACTGACCCAATCAGAGCCACTGCTGTAGGTTAATCCAGCTTACCCAATCTCATTCACTGCTGAAGGTCATTCCCACTGACCCACTCACTCTCACTGCGTAGGTCACTCCCACTGACCCAATGACAGTCACTGCTGTAGGTCATTTCCACTGACACAATCACGGTCACTGCTGTAGGTCGCTCCAACTGACCCAATCACGGTCACTGCTGTAGGTCATTCCCACTGACCCAATCATCGTCAATGCTGTTGGACATTCCCACTGACTCAATCATGGTCACTGCTGTAGTTCACTCCCACTGAACCACTCATTGTCAATGCTGTAGGTCATTCCCACTGAACCAATCAGTGTCACTGCTGTCAGCCACTCCCACTGACCCACTCACTCTCACTGCTGTAGATCACTCCCACTGACTCAATCACGGTCACTGCTTTAGGTCAATCCCACTGACCCAATCACAGCCACTGCTGTAGGTCACTCCCGCTGACCCAATCACAGTCACTGCTGTAGGTCACTCCCACTGTACCACTTACTATCATTGCTGTAAGTCATTCCCACTGACCCAATCAAGGTCACTGCTGTAGGTCAATCCCACTGACGCACTCTCAGTCACTGCTGTAGATTACTCCCACTGACCCACTCACTGTCATTGCTGAAGGTCATTCCCACTGACCCACTCACACTCACTGCGTAGGTCACTCCCACTGACCCAATCACAGTCGCTGCTGTAGGTTATTCCTAATGACACAATCACGGTCACTGCTGTATGTCACTCCCACTGACCCACTCACTGTCACTGCTGTCGATTTTTCCCACTGACCCACTCACTGACACTGCTGTAGGTTACTCCCAATGACGCTCTCACTATCATTGCTGTAGGTCATTCCCACTGACCCAATCTCGGTAACTTCTGTAGGTCAATCACAGAGACCCACTCTCTGTCACTGCTGTAGATCACTTCCCCTCCCTCAATCACGGTAACTGCTTTAGGTCAATCCCACTGACCCAATCACAGCCACTGCTGTAGGTGACTATCACTGACCAACTCATAGTCACTGCTGTAGGTCAGTCCCACTCACCCAATCATGGTCACTACTCTAGGTCACTCCCACTTACCATATTACTGTCTCTGCTGTAGGTCGCCCCCACTGACGCTCTCACTATCATTGCTGTAGGTCACTCCCACTGACTCAATCACGGTCACTGCTGTAGGTCAATCCAGCTGACCCACTCTCAGTCACTGCTGTAGATTACTACCCCTGACCAACTCACTGTCGCTGCTGTCTGTCACTCCCACTGACCCACAGACAGTCACTGCTGAAGGTTACTCCCACTGACCCAAGCACAGTCAATGCTGTAGGTCGCTCTCACTGTCCCAATCATGGTCACTGTTGCAGATGATTCCCCCAGACCCACTCACTGGCACTGCGTAGGTCACTCCCACTGACCCTATCATAGACACTGCTGTAGGTCATTCCCACTGACCCAATCATGGTCACTGCTGTAGGTCACTCCCACTGACCCACTCACTATCATTGCTGTAGGTCATTCCCATTGACCCAATCACGGTCACTGCTGTAGGTTAATCCCACTGACGCACTCTCAGTCACTCACCCAATCATGGTTACTGATGTAGGTCACTCCCACTGACCCAATCATGGTCACTGCTGTAGGTCGCTCCCACTGACCGTCTCACTATCATTGCTCTCGGTCATTCCCACTTACCCAATCACGGTCACTGCTGTAGGTCAATCCCACTGACGCACTCTCAGTCACTGCTGTCGGTCACTCCCACTGACCCACTCACTGACACTGCTGTAGGTTACTCCCACTGACCCAATCACAATCACTGCTGAAGGTCATTCTCACTGTCCCAATCATGGTCACTGTTGCAGTTCATTCCCACAGAACCGATCACAGCCACTGCTGTAGGTCACTCCCGCTGACTCAATCTCATTCACTGCTGAAGGTCATTCCCACTGACCCACTCACTCTCACTGCGTAGGTCACTCCCACTGACCCAATCACAGTCACTGCGGTAGGTCATTCCTACTGACACAATCACCGTCACTGCTCTAGGTCACTCCCACTGACCCAATCGCTCTCACTGCTGTAGGTCATTCCAACTGACCCAATCATCGTCAATGCTGTTGGTCATTCCCACTGACCCAATCATGGTCACTGCTGTAGGTCACCCCCACTGAACCGCTCACTGTCACAGGTGTAGGTCATTCCTACTGAACCAATCAATGTAACTGCTGTCAGCCACTCCCACTGACCCACTCACTGTCACTGCTGTAGGTGACTCTCACTCACAAACTCATAGTCACTGCTTTAGGTCACTCCCACTCACCCAATCATGGTCACTGCTGTAGGTCACTCCCACTTACCATATCACTGTCTCTGCTGTAGGTCACCCCCACTGACGCTCTCACTATCATTGCTGTAGGTTATTCCCACTGACCCAATCACGGTCACTGGTGTAGGACAATCCCACTGACCCACTCACTGTCACTGCTGTAGGTTACTCCCACTGACCCAATCCCAATCTCTGCTGTAGTTCACTCTCACTGCCCCAATCATGGTCACTGTTGCAGTTCATTCCCACAGACCCACTCACTGTCACTGCTGTAGATCACTTCCACTCACTCAATCACGGTCACTGCTTTAGGTCACTCCCACTGACCCTCTCACTATCATTGCTGTAGGTCATTCCCACTGACCCAATCACGGTCACTGATGTAGGTCAATCCCACTGACCCACTCACTATCATTGCTGTAGGTCATTCCCACTGACCCAATCACGGTCACTGCTGTAGGTCAATTCCACTGACGCACTCTCAGTCACTGCTGTAGATTACTCCCACTGACCCACTCACTGTCACTGCTGAAGGTCATTCCCACTGACCCACTCAAATTCACTGCGTAGGTCACTCCCACTGACCCAATCACTGTCCCTGCTGTAGGTCATTTGTACCGACACAATCTCGGTCACTGCAGTAGGTCACTCCCACTGACCCAATCACGGTCACTGCTGTAGGTCATTCTCACTGACTCAATCATCGTCAATGCTGTTGGACATTCCCACTGACCCAATCATGGTCACTGCTGTAGGTCACTCCCACTGAACCACTCATTGTCAATGCTGTAGGTCATTCCCACTGAACCACTCAATGTCACTGCTGTCAGCCACTCCCACTGACCCACTTACTGTCACTGCTGTAGATCACTCCCCTGACTCAATCACGATCACTGCTTTAGGACACTCCCACTGACCCAATCACAGCCACTGCTTTAGGTCACTCCCGCTGACCCAATCACAGTCACTGATGTAGGTCACTCCCACTCACCCAATCATGGTTACTGATGTAGGTCACTTCCACTGACCCAATCACGGTCACTGCTGTAGGTCAATCCCACTGACACACTCTCAGACACTGATGCAGATTACTCCCACTGACCCAATCACAGCCACTGCTGTAGGTCACTCCCGCTGACCCAATCACAGTCACTGATGTAGGTCACTCCCACTCACCCAATCATGGTTCCTGATGTAGGTCACTTCCACTGACCCAATCATGGTCACTGCTGTAGGTCACTCCCACTGACCCACTCACTATCATTGCTGTAGGTCATTCCCACTGACCCAATCACTGTCACTGCTGAAGGTCATTCCCACTGACCCACTCAAACTCACTGCGTAGGTCACTCCCACTGACCCAATCACTGTCCCTGCTGTAGGTCATTCGTACCGACACAATCTCGGTCACTGCAGTATGTCACTCCCACTGACCCAATCACGGTCACTGCTGTAGGTCATTCCCACAGACCCAATCATCGTCAATGCTGTAGGTCATTCCCACTGACCCTATCTTGGTCACTGCTGTAGGTCACTCCCACTGAACCACTCACTGTCACTGCTGTAGGTCATTCCCTCTGAACCTCTCAATGTCACTGCTGTCAGCCACTCCCACTGACCCACTCACTGTCACTGCTCTAGGTGACTCTCACTGACCAAATCATAGTCACTGCTGTAGGTCACTCTCACTCACCATATCACTGTCTCTGCTGTAGGTCACTCCCACTGACGCTCTCACTATCATTGCTGTAGGTCATTCCCACTGACCCACTCACTGACACTGCTGTAGGTCACTCCAACTGACCCAATCACGGTCACTGCTGTAGTTCATTCCCACTGACCCAATCATCGTGAATGCTGTTGGTCATTCCCACTGTCCCAATCATGGTCATTGTTGCAGATGATTCCCACAGACCCACTCACTGTCACTGCGTAGGTCACTCCCACTGACACTATCATAGTCACTGCTGTAGGTAATTCCCACTGACACAATCAGAGCCACTGCTGTAGGTCACTCCCGCTGACCCAATCACAGTCACTGCTGTAAAACACTCCCACTGACCCACTCACTGTCACTGCTGATTGCCACTCCCACTCACCCAATCATTGTTACTGCTGTAGGTCACTCCCACTGACCCAATCATGGTCACTGCTGTAGGTCGCTCCCACTGACCGTCTCACTATCATTGCTCTCGGTCATTCCCACTTACCCAATCACGGTCACTGCTGTAGGTCAATCCCACTGACGCACTCTCAGTCACTGCTGTCGGTCACTCCCACTGACCCACTCACTGACACTGCTGTAGGTTAGTCCCACTGACTCAATCACAATCACTGCTGAAGGTCATTCTCACTGTCCCAATCATGGTCACTGTTGCAGTTCATTCCCACAGAACCCATCACAGCCACTGCTGTAGGTCACTCCCGCTGACTCAATCTCATTCACTGCTGAAGGTCATTCCCACTGACCCACTCACTCTCACTGCGTAGGTCACTCCCACTAACCCAATCACAGTCACTGCGGTAGGTCATTCCCACTGACACAATCACGGTCACTGCTCTAGGTCACTCCCACTGACCCAATCGCTCTCACTGCTGTAGGTCATTCCCACTGACCCAATCATCGTCAATGCTGTTGGTCATTCCCACTGACCCAATCATGGTCACTGCTGTAGGTCACCCCCACTGAACCGCTCACTGTCACAGGTGTAGGTCATTCCTACTGAACCAATCAATGTAACTGCTGTCAGCCACTCCCACTGACCCACTCACTGTCACTGCTGTAGGTGACTCTCACTGACCAACTCATAGTCACTGCTTTAGATCACTCCCACTCACCCAATCATGGTCACTGCTGTAGGTCACTCCCACTTACCATATCACTGTCTCTGCTGTAGGTCACCCCCACTGACGCTCTCACTATCATTGCTGTAGGTTATTCCCACTGACCCAATCACGGTCACTGGTGTAGGACAATCCCACTGACCCACTCAGTGTCACTGCTGTAGGTTACTCCCACTGACCCAATCCCAATCTCTGCTGTAGTTCACTCTCACTGCCCCAATCATGGTCACTGTTGCAGTTCATTCCCACAGACCCACTCACTGTCACTGCTGTAGATCACTTCCACTCACTCAATCACGGTCACTGCTTTTGGTCACTCCCACTGACCCACTCACTATCATTGCTGTAGGTCATTCCCACTGACCCAATCACGGTCACTGCTGTAGGTCAATCCCACTGATCCACTCTCAGTCACTGCTGTAGATTACTCCCACTGACCCACTCGCTTTCACTGCTGTCGGCCACTCCCACTGACCCACTCACTGACACAGCTGTAGGTTACTCCTACTGACCCAATGACAATCACTGCTGTAGGTCACTCTCACTGTCCCAATCATGGTCACTGTTGCAGTTCATTCCCGCAGACCCACTCTCTGTCACTGCTGTAGATCCCTTCCCCTCCCTCAATCACGGTCACTGCTTTAGGTCACTCCCACTGACCCAATCACAGCCACTGCTGTAGGTTACTCCAGCTGACCCAATCTCATTCACTGCTGAAGGTCATTCCCACTGACACACTCACTCTCACTGCGTAGGTCACTCCCACTGACCCAATCACAGTCACTGCTGTAGGTCATTCCCACTGACACAATCACGGTCACTGCTGTAGGTCACTCCAACTGACCTAATCACGGTCACTGCTGTAGGTCATTCCCACTGACCCAATCATCGTCAATGCTGTTGGACATTCCCACTGACCCAATCATGGTCACTGCTGTAGGTCACTCCCACTGAACCACTCATTGTCAATGCTGTAGGTCATTCCCACTGAACCACACAATATCACTGCTGTCAGCCACTCCCACTGACCCACTTACTGTCACTGCTGTAGATCACTCCCCTGACTCAATCACGGTCACTGCTTTAGGTCACTCCCACTGACCCAATCACAGCCACTGCTGTAGGTCACTCCCGCTGACCCAATCACAGTCACTGATGTAGGTCACTCCCACTCACCCAATCATGGTTACTGATGTAGGTCACTTCCACTGACCCAATCACGGTCACTGCTGTAGGTCAATCCCACTGACACACTCTCAGACACTGATGTAGAGAACTCCCACTGACCCAATCGCGCTCACTGCTGTAGGTCATTCCCACTGACCCAATCATCGTCAATGCTGTAGGTCATTCCTACTGAACCACTCAATGTCACTGCTGTCAGCCACTCCCACTGACCCACTCACTGTCACTGCTGTATGTGACTCTCACTGACCAACTCATAGTCACTGCTGTAGGTCACTCCATCTCACCCAATCATGGTCACTGCTGTAGGTCACTCCCACTTACCATATCTGTGTCTCTGCTGTAGGTCACCCCCACTGACGCTCTCACTATCATTGCTGTAGGTCATTCCCACTGACCCAATCACGGTCACTGCTGTAGGTCAATCCCACTGACCCACTCTCAGTCACTGCTGTAGATTACTCCCCCTGACCCACTCACTGACACTGCTGTAGGTTACTCCCACTGACCCAATCACAATCACTGCTGTAGTTTACTCTCACTGTCCCAATAATGGTCACTGTTGCAGTTCATTCCGACAGACCCACTCTCTGTCACTGCTGTAGATCACTTCACCTCCCTCAATCACGGTCACTGCTTTAGGTCACTCCCACTGACCGAATCA
Source organism: Narcine bancroftii (assembly GCF_036971445.1). Taxonomy (NCBI): domain Eukaryota; kingdom Metazoa; phylum Chordata; class Chondrichthyes; order Torpediniformes; family Narcinidae; genus Narcine; species Narcine bancroftii. The sequence goes on along the minus strand of NC_091480.1, from coordinate 48,297,720 downwards.
CAGCCACTGCTGTAGGTCATTCCCACTGACCCACTCACTGTCACTGCTGTAGTTCATTCCCACTGAAACACTCACAGTCACGGCTGTCAGACACTCCCACTGACCCACTCACTCTCTCTGCTGTAGGTCACTCCCACTCACCCAATCATGGTTACTCCTGTAGGTGACTTAAACTAACCCAATCATGGTCACTGCTGTAGGTCACTCCCACTGACCCACTCACTATCATTGCTGTAGGTCATTCCCACTGACCCAATCACGGTCACTGCTGTAGGTCAATCCCACTGACCCACTCTCTGTCACTGCTGTAGATTACTCCCACTGACCCACTCGCTGTCACTGCTGTCGGTCACCCCCACTGACCCACTCACTGACACAGCTGTAGGTTACTCGCACTGACCCAATGACAATCACTGCTGTAGGTCACTCTCACTGTCCCAATCATGGTCACTGTTGCAGTTCATTCCCACAGACCCACTCTCTGTCACTGCTGTAGATCCCTTCCCCTCCCTCAATCACGGTCACTGCTTTAGGTCACTCCCACAGACCCAATCAGAGCCACTGCTGTAGGTTAATCCAGCTTACCCAATCTCATTCACTGCTGAAGGTCATTCCCACTGACCCACTCACTCTCACTGCGTAGGTCACTCCCACTGACCCAATCACAGTCACTGCTGTAGGTCATTTCCACTGACACAATCATGGTCACTGCTGTAGGTCGCTCCAACTGACCCAATCACGGTCACTGCTGTAGGTCATTCCCACTGACCCAATCATCGTCAATGCTGTTGGACATTCCCACTGACTCAATCATGGTCACTGCTGTAGGTCACTCCCACTGAACCACTCATTGTCAATGCTGTAGGTCATTCCCAATGAACCAATCAGTGTCACTGCTGTCAGCCACTCCCACTGACCCACTCACTCTCACTGCTGTAGATCACTCCCACTGACTCAATCACGGTCACTGCTTTAGGTCAATCCCACTGACCCAATCACAGCCACTGCTGTAGGTCACTCCCGCTGACCCAATCACAGTCACTGCTGTAGGTCACTCCCACTGTCCCACTTACTATCATTGCTGTAAGTCATTCCCACTGACACAATCAAGGTCACTGCTGTAGGTCAATCCCACTGACGCACTCTCAGTCACTGCTGTAGATTACTCCCACTGACCCACTCACTGTCACTGCTGAAGGTCATTCCCACTGACCCACTCACACTCACTGCGAAGGTCACTCCCACTGACCCAATCACAGTCGCTGCTGTAGGTTATTCCTACTGACACAATCACGGTCACTGCTGTATGTCACTCCCACTGACCCACTCACTGTCACTGCTGTCGATTTTTCCCACTGACCCACTCACTGACACTGCTGTAGGTTACTCCCAATGACGCTCTCACTATCATTGCTGTAGGTCATTCCCACTGACCCAATCTCGGTCACTTCTGTAGGTCAATCACAGAGACCCACTCTCTGTCACTGCTGTAGATTACTCCCACTGACCCACTCGCTGTCACTGCTGTCGGTCACCCCCACTGACCCACTCACTGACACAGGTGTAGGTTACTCTCACTGACCCAATGACAATCACTGCTGTAGGTCACTCTCACTGTCCCAATCATGGTCACTGTTGCAGTTCATTCCCACAGACCCACTCTCTGTCACTGCTGTAGATCCCTTCCCCTCCCTCAATCACGGTCACTGCTTTAGGTCACTCCCACTGACCCAATCAGAGCCACTGCTGTAGGTTAATCCAGCTTACCCAATCTCATTCACTGCTGTAGGTCATTCCTACTGAACCACTCAATGTCACTGCTGTCAGCCACTCCCACTGACCCAATCACAGCCACTGCTGTAGGTGACTATCACTGACCAACTCATAGTCACTGCTGTAGGTCAGTCCCACTCACCCAATCATGGTCACTACTGTAGGTCACTCCCACTTACCATATTACTGTCTCTGCTGTAGGTCGCCCCCACTGACGCTCTCACTATCATTGCTGTAGGTCACTCCCACTGACCCAATCACGGTCACTGCTGTAGGTCAATCCAGCTGACCCACTCTCAGTCACTGCTGTAGATTACTCCCCCTGACCAACTCACTGTCGCTGCTGTCTGTCACTCCCACTGACCCACAGACAGTCACTGCTGAAGGTTACTCCCACTGTCCCAAGCACAGTCACTGCTGTAGGTCGCTCTCACTGTCCCAATCATGGTCACTGTTGCAGATGATTTCCCCAGACCCACTCACTGGCACTGCGTAGGTCACTCCCACTGACCCTATCATAGACACTATTGTAGGTCATTCCCTCTGACCCAATCATGGTCACTGCTGTAGGTCACTCCCACTGACCCACTCACTATCATTGCTGTAGGTCATTCCCATTGACCCAATCACGGTCACTGCTGTAGGTTAATCCCACTGACGCACTCTCAGTCACTCACCCAATCATGGTTACTGATGTAGGTCACTCCCATTGACCCAATCATGGTCACTGCAGTAGGTGGCTCCCACTTACCTAATCACGTTCTCTGCTGTAGGTCACTCCCACTGACCGTCTCACTATCATTGCTGTAGGTCATTCCCACTGACCCACTCACTGTCACTGCTGTCGGTCACTCCCACTGACCCACTCACTGACACTGCTGTACGTTACTCCCACTGACCCAATCACAATCACTGCTGTAGTTCACTCTCACTGTCCCAATCATGGTCACTGTTGCAGATGATTCCCACAGACCCACTCACTGTCACTGCGTAGGTCACTCCCACTGACCCTATCATAGTCACTGCTGTAGGTCACTCCCGCTGACCCAATCACAGTCACTGCTGTAGGTCATTCCCACTGATCCACTCACTCTAACAGCTGTAGGGTACTGCAACTGGCCCAATCACGGTCACTGCTGTAGGTCACTCCCATTGCCCCAATCACAGTCACTGCTGTATGTCATTCCCACTGACCCAATTAATGACGCTGCTGTAGGTCATTCCCACTGACCCAATCACAGTCACTGCTGTAGGTCTTTCCCACTGACCATATCATGGTCACTGCTGTAGGTCAATCCCACTGACCCACTCACTGTCGAAGCTGTAGGTAATTCCCACTGAAACACTCACTGTCACTGCTGTCAACCACTCCCACTGACCCACTCACTGTCACTGCTGATTGCCACTCCTACTCACCCAATCATTGTTACTGCTGTAGGTCACTCCCACTGACCCAATCATGGTCACTGCTGTAGGTCGCTCCCACTGACCGTCTCACTATCATTGCTCTCGGTCATTCCCACTTACCCAATCACGGTCACTGCTGTAGGTCAATCCCACTGACGCACTCTCAGTCACTGCTGTCGGTCACTCCCACTGACCCACTCACTGACACTGCTGTAGGTTACTCCCACTGACCCAATCACAATCACTGCTGAAGGTCATTCTCACTGTCCCAATCATGGTCACTGTTGCAGTTCATTCCCACAGAACCCATCACAGCCACTGCTGTAGGTCACTCCCGCTGACTCAATCTCATTCACTGCTGAAGGTCATTCCCACTGACCCACTCACTCTCACTGCGTAGGTCACTCCCACTGACCCAATCACAGTCACTGCGGTAGGTCATTCCCACTGACACAATCACGGTCACTGCTCTAGGTCACTCCCACTTACCCAATCGCTCTCACTGCTGTAGGTCATTCCCACTGACCCAATCATCGTCAATGCTGTTGGTCATTCCCACTGACCCAATCATGGTCACTGCTGTAGGTCACCCCCACTGAACCGCTCACTGTCACAGGTGTAGGTCATTCCTACTGAACCAATCAATGTAACTGCTGTCAGCCACTCCCACTGACCCACTCACTGTCACTGCTGTAGGTGACTCTCACTGACCAACTCATAGTCACTGCTTTAGGTCACTCCCACTCACCCAATCATGGTCACTGCTGTAGGTCACTCCCACTTACCATATCACTGTCTCTGCTGTAGGTCACCCCCACTGACGCTCTCACTATCATTGCTGTAGGTTATTCCCACTAACCCAATCACGGTCACTGGTGTAGGACAATCCCACTGACCCACTCACTGTCACTGCTGTAGGTTACTCCCACTGACCCAATCCCAATCTCTGCTGTAGTTCACTCTCACTGCCCCAATCATGGTCACTGTTGCAGTTCATTCCCACAGACCCACTCACTGTCACTGCTGTAGATCACTTCCACTCACTCAATCACGGTCACTGCTTTAGGTCACTCCCACTGACCCACTCATTATCATTGCTGTAGGTCATTCCCACTGACCCAATCACGGTCACTGCTGTAGGTCAATCCAACAGATCCACTCTCAGTCACTGCTGTAGATTACTCCCACTGACCCACTCGCTTTCACTGCTGTCGGCCACTCCCACTGACCCACTCACTGACACAGCTGTAGGTTACTCCCACTGACCCAATGACAATCACTGCTGTAGGTCACTCTCACTGTCCCAATCATGGTCACTGTTGCAGTTCATTCCCGCAGACCCACTCTCTGTAACTGCCATAGATCCCTTCCCCTCCCTCAATCACGGTCACTGCTTTAGGTCACTCCCACTGACCCAATCACAGCCACTGCTGTAGGTTACTCCAGCTGACCCAATCTCATTCACTGCTGAAGGTCATTCCCACTGACACACTCACTCTCACTGCGTAGGTCACTCCCACTGACCCAATCACAGTCACTGCTGTAGGTCATTCCCACTGACACAATCACGGTCACTGCTGTAGGTCACTCCAACTGACCTAATCACGGTCACTGCTCTAGGTCATTCTCACTGACTCAATCTTCGTCAATGCTGTTGGACATTCCCACTGACCCAATCGCTCTCACTGCTGTAGGTCATTCCCACTGACCCAATCATCGTCAATGCTGTTGGTCATTCCCACTGACCCAATCATGGTCACTGCTGTAGGTCACCCCCACTGAACCGCTCACTGTCACAGGTGTAGGTCATTCCTACTGAACCAATCAATGTAACTGCTGTCAGCCACTCCCACTGACCCACTCACTGTCACTGCTGTAGGTGACTCTCACTGACCAACTCATAGTCACTGCTTTAGGTCACTCCCACTCACCCAATCATGGTCACTGCTGTAGGTCACTCCCACTTACCATATCACTGTCTCTGCTGTAGGTCACCCCCACTGACGCTCTCACTATCATTGCTGTAGGTTATTCCCACTGACCCAATCACGGTCACTGGTGTAGGACAATCCCACTGACCCACTCACTGTCACTGCTGTAGGTTACTCCCACTGACCCAATCCCAATCTCTGCTGTAGTTCACTCTCACTGCCCCAATCATGGTCACTGTTGCAGTTCATTCCCACAGACCCACTCACTGTCACTGCTGTAGATCACTTCCACTCATTCAATCACGGTCACTGCTTTAGGTCACTCCCACTGACCCACTCACTGTCATTGCTGTAGGTCATTCCCACTGACCCAATCACGGTCACTGCTGTAGGTCAATCCCACTGATCAACTCTCAGTCACTGCTGTAGATTACTCCCACTGACCCACTCGCTTTCAATGCTATCGGCCACTCCCACTGACCCACTCACTGACACAGCTGTAGGTTACTCCCACTGACCCAATGACAATCACTGCTGTAGGTCACTCTCACTGTCCCAATCATGGTCACTGTTGCAGTTCATTCCCGCAGACCCACTCTCTGTCACTGCTGTAGATCCCTTCCCCTCCCTCAATCACGGTCACTGATTTAGGTCACTCCCACGGACCCAATCACAGCCACTGCTGTAGGTTACTCCAGCTGACCCAATCTCATTCACTGCTGAAGGTCATTCCCACTGACACACTCACTCTCACTGCGTAGGTCACTCCCACTGACCCAATCACAGTCACTGCTGTAGGTCATTCCCACTGACACAATCACGGTCACTGCTGTAGGTCACTCCAACTGACCTAATCACGGTCACTGCTGTAGGTCATTCCCACTGACCCAATCATCGTCAATGCTGTTGGACATTCCCACTGACCCAATCATGGTCACTGCTGTAGGTCACTCCCACTGAACCACTCATTGTCAATGCTGTCGGTCATTCCCACTGAACCACTCAATGTCACTGCTGTCAGCCACTCCCACTGACCCACTTACTGTCACTGCTGTAGATCACTCCCCTGACTCAATCACGGTCACTGCTTTAGGTCACTCCCACTGACCCAATCACAGCCACTGCTGTAGGTCACTCCCGCTGACCCAATCACAGTCACTGATGTAGGTCACTCCCACTCACCCAATCATGGTTACTGATGTAGGTCACTTCCACTGACCCAATCACGGTCACTGCTGTAGGTCAATCCCACTGACACACTCTCAGACACTGATGTAGATTACTCCCACTGACCCAATCGCGCTCACTGCTGTAGGTCATTCCCACTGACCCAATCATCGTCAATGCTGTAGGTCATTCCTACTGAACCACTCAATGTCACTGCTGTCAGCCACTCCCACTGACCCACTCACTGTCACTGATGTATGTGACTCTCACTGACCAACTCACAGTCACTGCTGTAGGTCACTACAACTCACCCAATCATGGTCACTGCTGTAGGTCACTCCCACTTACCATATCTCTGTCTCTGCTGTAGGTCACCCCCACTGACGTTCTCACTATCATTGCTGTAGGTCATTCCCACTGACCCAATCACGGTCACTGCTGTAGGTCAATCCCACTGACCCACTCTCAGTCACGGCTGTAGATTACTCCCCCTGACCCACTCACTGACACTGCTGTAGGTTACTCCCACTGACCCAATAACAATCACTGCTGTAGTTTACTCTCACTGACCCAATCATGGTCACTGCTGTAGGTCGCTCCCACTGACCGTCTCACTATCATTGCTCTCGGTCATTCCCACTTACCCAATCACGGTCACTGCTGTAGGTCAATCCCACTGACGCACTCTCAGTCACTGCTGTCGGTCACTCCCACTGACCCACTCACTGACACTGCTGAAGGTCATTCTCACTGTCCCAATCATGGTCACTGTTGCAGTTCATTCCCACAGAACCCATCACAGCCACTGCTGTAGGTCACTCCCGCTGACTCAATCTCATTCACTGCTGAAGGTCATTCCCACTGACCCACTCACTCTCACTGCGTAGGTCACTCCCACTAACCCAATCACAGTCATTGCGGTAGGTCATTCCCACTGACACAATCACGGTCACTGCTCTAGGTCACTCCCACTGACCCAATCGCTCTCACTGCTGTAGGTCATTCCCACTGACCCAATCATCGTCAATGCTGTTGGTCATTCCCACTGACCCAATCATGGTCACTGCTGTAGGTCACCCCCACTGAACCGCTCACTGTCACAGGTGTAGGTCATTCCTACTGAACCAATCAATGTAACTGCTGTCAGCCACTCCCACTGACCCACTCACTGTCACTGCTGTAGGTGACTCTCACTGACCAACTCATAGTCACTGCTTTAGGTCACTCCCACTCACCCAATCATGGTCACTGCTGTAGGTCACTCCCACTTACCATATCACTGTCTCTGCTGTAGGTCACCCCCACTGACGCTCTCACTATCATTGCTGTAGGTTATTCCCACTGACCCAATCACAATCACTGCTGAAGGTCATTCTCACTGTCCCAATCATGGTCACTGTTGCAGTTCATTCCCACAGAACCCATCACAGCCACTGCTGTAGGTCACTCCCGCTGACTCAATCTCATTCACTGCTGAAGGTCATTCCCACTGATCAACTCTCAGTCACTGCTGTAGGTCACTCCCACTTACCATATCACTGTCTCTGCTGTAGGTCACCCCCACTGACGCTCTCACTATCATTGCTGTAGGTTAGTCCCACTGACCCAATCACAATCACTGCTGAAGGTCATTCTCACTGTCCCAATCATGGTCACTGTTGCAGTTCATTCCCACAGAACCCATCACAGCCACTGCTGTAGGTCACTCCCGCTGACTCAATCTCATTCACTGCTGAAGGTCATTCCCACTGACCCACTCACTCTCACTGCGTAGGTCACTCCCACTAACCCAATCACAGTCACTGCGGTAGGTCATTCCCACTGACACAATCACGGTCACTGCTCTAGGTCACTCCCACTGACCCAATCGCTCTCACTGCTGCAGGTCATTCCCACTGACCCAATCATCGTCAATGCTGTTGGTCATTCCCACTGACCCAATCATGGTCACTGCTGTAGGTCACCCCCACTGAACCGCTCACTGTCACAGGTGTAGGTCATTCCTACTGAACCAATCAATGTAACTGCTGTCAGCCACTCCCACTGACCCACTCACTGTCACTGCTGTAGGTGACTCTCACTGACCAACTCATAGTCACTGCTTTAGGTCACTCCCACTCACCCAATCATGGTCACTGCTGTAGGTCACTCCCACTTACCATATCACTGTCTCTGCTGTAGGTCACCCCCACTGACGCTCTCACTATCATTGCTGTACGTTATTCCCACTGACCCAATCACGGTCACTGGTGTAGGACAATCCCACTGACCCACTCACTGTCACTGCTGTAGGTTACTCCCACTGACCCAATCCCAATCTCTGCTGTAGTTCACTCTCACTGCCCCAATCATGGTCACTGTTGCAGTTCATTCCCAGAGACCCACTCACTGTCACTGCTGTAGATCACTTCCACTCACTCAATCACGGTCACTGCTTTTGGTCACTCCCACTGACCCACTCACTATCATTGCTGTAGGTCATTCCCACTGACCCAATCACGGTCACTGCTGTAGGTCACTCCAACTGACCTAATCACGGTCACTGCTGTAGGTCATTCCCACTGACCCAATCATCGTCAATGCTGTTGGACATTCCCACTGACCCAATCATGGTCACTGCTGTAGGTCACTCCCACTGAACCACTCATTGTCAATGCTGTAGGTCATTCCCACTGAACCACTCAATGTCACTGCTGTCAGCCACTCCCACTGACCCACTTACTGTCACTGCTGCAGATCACTCCCCTGACTCAATCACGGTCACTGCTTTAGGTCACTCCCACTGACCCAATCACAGCCACTGCTGTAGGTCACTCCCGCTGACCCAATCACAGTCACTGATGTAGGTCACTCCCACTCACCCAATCATGGTTACTGATGTAGGTCACTTCCACTGACCCAATCACGGTCACTGCTGTAGGTCAATCCCACTGACACACTCTCAGACACTGATGTAGAGAACTCCCACTGACCCAATCGCGCTCACTGCTGTAGGTCATTCCCACTGACCCAATCATCGTCAATGCTGTAGGTCATTCCTACAGAACCACTCAATGTCACTGCTGTCAGCCACTCCCACTGACCCACTCACTGTCTCTGCTGTATGTGACTCTCACTGACCAACTCATAGTCACTGCTGTAGGTAACTCCAACTCACCCAATCATGGTCACTGCTGTAGGTCACTCCCACTTACCATATCTGTGTCTCTGCTGTAGGTCACCCCCACTGACGCTCTCACTATCATTGCTGTAGGTCATTCCCACTGACCCAATCACGGTCACTGCTGTAGGTCAATCCCACTGACCCACTCTCAGTCACTGCTGTAGATTACTCCCCCTGAGCCACTCACTGACACTGCTGTAGGTTACTCCCACTGACCCAATCACAATCACTGCTGTAGTTCACTCTCACTGTCCCAATCATGGTCACTGTTGCAGATGATTCCCACAGACCCACTCACTGTCACTGCGTAGGTCACTCCCACTGACCCTATCATAGTCACTGCTGTAGGTCACTCCCGCTGACCCAATCACAGTCACTGCTGTAGGTCATTCCCACTGATCCACTCACTCTAACAGCTGTAGGGTACTGCAACTGGCCCAATCACGGTCACTGCTGTAGGTCACTCCCATTGCCCCAATCACAGTCACTGCTGTATGTCATTCCCACTGACCCAATTAATGTCGCTGCTGTAGGTCATTCCCACTGACCCAATCACAGTCACTGCTGTAGGTCTTTCCCACTGACCATATCATGGTCACTGCTGTAGGTCAATCCCACTGACCCACTCACTGTCGAAGCTGTAGGTAATTCCCACTGAAACACTCACTGTCACTGCTGTCAACCACTCCCACTGACCCACTCACTGTCACTGCTGATTGCCACTCCTACTCACCCAATCATTGTTACTGCTGTAGGTCACTCCCACTGACCCAATCATGGTCACTGCTGTAGGTCGCTCCCACTGACCGTCTCACTATCATTGCTCTCGGTCATTCCCACTTACCCAATCACGGTCACTGCTGTAGGTCAATCCCACTGACGCACTCTCAGTCACTGCTGTCGGTCACTCCCACTGACCCACTCACTGACACTGCTGTAGGTTACTCCCACTGACCCAATCACAATCACTGCTGAAGGTCATTCTCACTGTCCCAATCATGGTCACTGTTGCAGTTCATTCCCACAGAACCCATCACAGCCACTGCTGTAGGTCACTCCCGCTGACTCAATCTCATTCACTGCTGAAGGTCATTCCCACTGACCCACTCACTCTCACTGCGTAGGTCACTCCCACTGACCCAATCACAGTCACTGCGGTAGGTCATTCCCACTGACACAATCACGGTCACTGCTCTAGGTCACTCCCACTTACCCAATCGCTCTCACTGCTGTAGGTCATTCCCACTGACCCAATCATGGTCACTGCTGTAGGTCACCCCCACTGAACCGCTCACTGTCACAGGTGTAGGTCATTCCTACTGAACCAATCAATGTAACTGCTGTCAGCCACTCCCACTGACCCACTCACTGTCACTGCTGTAGGTGACTCTCACTGACCAACTCATAGTCACTGCTTTAGGTCACTCCCACTCACCCAATCATGGTCACTGCTGTAGGTCACTCCCACTTACCATATCACTGTCTCTGCTGTAGGTCACCCCCACTGACGCTCTCACTATCATTGCTGTAGGTTATTCCCACTGACCCAATCACGGTCACTGGTGTAGGACAATCCCACTGACCCACTCACTGTCACTGCTGTAGATCACTTCCACTCACTCAATCACGGTCACTGCTTTAGGTCACTCCCACTGACCCACTCATTATCATTGCTGTAGGTCATTCCCACTGACCCAATCACGGTCACTGCTGTAGGTCAATCCAACTGATCCACTCTCAGTCACTGCTGTAGATTACTCCCACTGACCCACTCGCTTTCACTGCTGTCGGCCACTCCCACTGACCCACTCACTGACACAGCTGTAGGTTACTCCCACTGACCCAATGACAATCACTGCTGTAGGTCACTCTCACTGTCCCAATCATGGTCACTGTTGCAGTTCATTCCCGCAGACCCACTCTCTGTAACTGCCATAGATCCCTTCCCCTCCCTCAATCACGGTCACTGCTTTAGGTCACTCCCACTGACCCAATCACAGCCACTGCTGTAGGTTACTCCAGCTGACCCAATCTCATTCACTGCTGAAGGTCATTCCCACTGACACACTCACTCTCACTGCGTAGGTCACTCCCACTGACCCAATCACAGTCACTGCTGTAGGTCATTCCCACTGACACAATCACGGTCACTGCTGTAGGTCACTCCAACTGACCTAATCACGGTCACTGCTCTAGGTCATTCTCACTGACTCAATCATCGTCAATGCTGTTGGACATTCCCACTGACCCAATCGCTCTCACTGCTGTAGGTCATTCCCACTGACCCAATCATCGTCAATGCTGTTGGTCATTCCCACTGACCCAATCATGGTCACTGCTGTAGGTCACCCCCACTGAACCGCTCACTGTCACAGGTGTAGGTCATTCCTACTGAACCAATCAATGTAACTGCTGTCAGCCACTCCCACTGACCCACTCACTGTCACTGCTGTAGGTGACTCTCACTGACCAACTCATAGTCACTGCTTTAGGTCACTCCCACTCACCCAATCATGGTCACTGCTGTAGGTCACTCCCACTTACCATATCACTGTCTCTGCTGTAGGTCACCCCCACTGACGCTCTCACTATCATTGCTGTAGGTTATTCCCACTGACCCAATCACGGTCACTGGTGTAGGACAATCCCACTGACCCACTCACTGTCACTGCTGTAGGTTACTCCCACTGACCCAATCCCAATCTCTGCTGTAGTTCACTCTCACTGCCCCAATCATGGTCACTGTTGCAGTTCATTCCCACAGACCCACTCACTGTCACTGCTGTAGATCACTTCCACTCATTCAATCACGGTCACTGCTTTAGGTCACTCCCACTGACCCACTCACTGTCATTGCTGTAGGTCATTCCCACTGACCCAATCACGGTCACTGCTGTAGGTCAATCCCACTGATCAACTCTCAGTCACTGCTGTAGATTACTCCCACTGACCCACTCGCTTTCACTGCTGTCGGCCACTCCCACTGACCCACTCACTGACACAGCTGTAGGTTACTCCCACTGACCCAATGACAATCACTGCTGTAGGTCACTCTCACTGTCCCAATCATGGTCACTGTTGCAGTTCATTCCCGCAGACCCACTCTCTGTCACTGCTGTAGATCCCTTCCCCTCCCTCAATCACGGTCACTGATTTAGGTCACTCCCACGGACCCAATCACAGCCACTGCTGTAGGTTACTCCAGCTGACCCAATCTCATTCACTGCTGAAGGTCATTCCCACTGACACACTCACTCTCACTGCGTAGGTCACTCCCACTGACCCAATCACAGTCACTGCTGTAGGTCATTCCCACTGACACAATCACGGTCACTGCTGTAGGTCACTCCAACTGACCTAATCACGGTCACTGCTGTAGGTCATTCCCACTGACCCAATCATCGTCAATGCTGTTGGACATTCCCACTGACCCAATCATGGTCACTGCTGTAGGTCACTCCCACTGAACAACTCATTGTCAATGCTGTCGGTCATTCCCACTGAACCACTCAATGTCACTGCTGTCAGCCACTCCCACTGACCCACTTACTGTCACTGCTGTAGATCACTCCCCTGACTCAATCACGGTCACTGCTTTAGGTCACTCCCACTGACCCAATCACAGCCACTGCTGTAGGTCACTCCCGCTGACCCAATCACAGTCACTGATGTAGGTCACTCCCACTCACCCAATCATGGTTACTGATGTAGGTCACTTCCACTGACCCAATCACGGTCACTGCTGTAGGTCAATCCCACTGACACACTCTCAGACACTGATGTAGATTACTCCCACTGACCCAATCGCGCTCACTGCTGTAGGTCATTCCCACTGACCCAATCATCGTCAATGCTGTAGGTCATTCCTACTGAACCACTCAATGTCACTGCTGTCAGCCACTCCCACTGACCCACTCACTGTCACTGATGTATGTGACTCTCACTGACCAACTCATAGTCACTGCTGTAGGTCACTACAACTCACCCAATCATGGTCACTGCTGTAGGTCACTCCCACTTACCATATCTCTGTCTCTGCTGTAGGTCACCCCCACTGACGTTCTCACTATCATTGCTGTAGGTCATTCCCACTGACCCAATCACGGTCACTGCTGTAGGTCAATCCCACTGACCCACTCTCAGTCACGGCTGTAGATTACTCCCCCTGACCCACTCACTGACACTGCTGTAGGTTACTCCCACTGACCCAATCACAATCACTGCTGTAGTTTACTCTCACTGACCCAATCATGGTCACTGCTGTAGGTCGCTCCCACTGACCGTCTCACTATCATTGCTCTCGGTCATTCCCACTTACCCAATCACGGTCACTGCTGTAGGTCAATCCCACTGACGCACTCTCAGTCACTGCTGTCGGTCACTCCCACTGACCCACTCACTGACACTGCTGAAGGTCATTCTCACTGTCCCAATCATGGTCACTGTTGCAGTTCATTCCCACAGAACCCATCACAGCCACTGCTGTAGGTCACTCCCGCTGACTCAATCTCATTCACTGCTGAAGGTCATTCCCACTGACCCACTCACTCTCACTGCGTAGGTCGCTCCCACTAACCCAATCACAGTCACTGCGGTAGGTCATTCCCACTGACACAATCACGGTCACTGCTCTAGGTCACTCCCACTGACCCAATCGCTCTCACTGCTGTAGGTCATTCCCACTGACCCAATCATCGTCAATGCTGTTGGTCATTCCCACTGACCCAATCATGGTCACTGCTGTAGGTCACCCCCACTGAACCGCTCACTGTCACAGGTGTAGGTCATTCCTACTGAACCAATCAATGTAACTGCTGTCAGCCACTCCCACTGACCCACTCACTGTCACTGCTGTAGGTGACTCTCACTGACCAACTCATAGTCACTGCTTTAGGTCACTCCCACTCACCCAATCATGGTCACTGCTGTAGGTCACTCCCACTTACCATATCACTGTCTCTGCTGTAGGTCACCCCCACTGACGCTCTCACTATCATTGCTGTAGGTTATTCCCACTGACCCAATCACAATCACTGCTGAAGGTCATTCTCACTGTCCCAATCATGGTCACTGTTGCAGTTCATTCCCACAGAACCCATCACAGCCACTGCTGTAGGTCACTCCCGCTGACTCAATCTCATTCACTGCTGAAGGTCATTCCCACTGATCAACTCTCAGTCACTGCTGTAGGTCACTCCCACTTACCATATCACTGTCTCTGCTGTAGGTCACCCCCACTGACGCTCTCACTATCATTGCTGTAGGTTAGTCCCACTGACCCAATCACAATCACTGCTGAAGGTCATTCTCACTGTCCCAATCATGGTCACTGTTGCAGTTCATTCCCACAGAACCCATCACAGCCACTGCTGTAGGTCACTCCCGCTGACTCAATCTCATTCACTGCTGAAGGTCATTCCCACTGACCCACTCACTCTCACTGCGTAGGTCACTCCCACTAACCCAATCACAGTCACTGCGGTAGGTCATTCCCACTGACACAATCACGGTCACTGCTCTAGGTCACTCCCACTGACCCAATCGCTCTCACTGCTGTAGGTCATTCCCACTGACCCAATCATCGTCAATGCTGTTGGTCATTCCCACTGACCCAATCATGGTCACTGCTGTAGGTCACCCCCACTGAACCGCTCACTGTCACAGGTGTAGGTCATTCCTACTGAACCAATCAATGTAACTGCTGTCAGCCACTCCCACTGACCCACTCACTGTCACTGCTGTAGGTGACTCTCACTGACCAACTCATAGTCACTGCTTTAGGTCACTCCCACTCACCCAATCATGGTCACTGCTGTAGGTCACTCCCACTTACCATATCACTGTCTCTGCTGTAGGTCACCCCCACTGACGCTCTCACTATCATTGCTGTACGTTATTCCCACTGACCCAATCACGGTCACTGGTGTAGGACAATCCCACTGACCCACTCACTGTCACTGCTGTAGGTTACTCCCACTGACCCAATCCCAATCTCTGCTGTAGTTCACTCTCACTGCCCCAATCATGGTCACTGTTGCAGTTCATTCCCAGAGACCCACTCACTGTCACTGCTGTAGATCACTTCCACTCACTCAATCACGGTCACTGCTTTTGGTCACTCCCACTGACCCACTCACTATCATTGCTGTAGGTCATTCCCACTGACCCAATCACGGTCACTGCTGTAGGTCAATCCCACTGATCCACTCTCAGTCACTGCTGTAGATTACTCCCACTGACCCACTCGCTTTCACTGCTGTCGGCCACTCCCACTGACCCACTCACTGACACAGCTGTAGGTTACTCCTACTGACCCAATGACAATCACTGCTGTAGGTCACTCTCACTGTCCCAATCATGGTCACTGTTGCAGTTCATTCCCGCAGACCCACTCTCTGTCACTGCTGTAGATCCCTTCCCCTCCCTCAATCACGGTCACTGCTTTAGGTCACTCCCACTGACCCAATCACAGCCACTGCTGTAGGTTACTCCAGCTGACCCAATCTCATTCACTGCTGAAGGTCATTCCCACTGACACACTCACTCTCACTGCGTAGGTCACTCCCACTGACCCAATCACAGTCACTGCTGTAGGTCATTCCCACTGACACAATCACGGTCACTGCTGTAGGTCACTCCAACTGACCTAATCACGGTCACTGCTGTAGGTCATTCCCACTGACCCAATCATCGTCAATGCTGTTGGACATTCCCACTGACCCAATCATGGTCACTGCTGTAGGTCACTCCCACTGAACCACTCATTGTCAATGCTGTAGGTCATTCCCACTGAACCACTCAATGTCACTGCTGTCAGCCACTCCCACTGACCCACTTACTGTCACTGCTGTAGATCACTCCCCTGACTCAATCACGGTCACTGCTTTAGGTCACTCCCACTGACCCAATCACAGCCACTGCTGTAGGTCACTCCCGCTGACCCAATCACAGTCACTGATGTAGGTCACTCCCACTCACCCAATCATGGTTACTGATGTAGGTCACTTCCACTGACCCAATCACGGTCACTGCTGTAGGTCAATCCCACTGACACACTCTCAGACACTGATGTAGAGAACTCCCACTGACCCAATCGCGCTCACTGCTGTAGGTCATTCCCACTGACCCAATTATCGTCAATGCTGCAGGTCATTCCTAAAGAACCACTCAATGTCACTGCTGTCAGCCACTCCCACTGACCCACTCACTGTCTCTGCTGTATGTGACTCTCACTGACCAACTCATAGTCACTGCTGTAGGTAACTCCAACTCACCCAATCATGGTCACTGCTGTAGGTCACTCCCACTTACCATATCTGTGTCTCTGCTGTAGGTCACCCCCACTGACGCTCTCACTATCATTGCTGTAGGTCATTCCCACTGACCCAATCACGGTCACTGCTGTAGGTCAATCCCACTGACCCACTCTCAGTCACTGCTGTAGATTACTCCCCCTGAGCCACTCACTGACACTGCTGTAGGTTACTCCCACTGACCCAATCACAATCACTGCTGTAGTTTACTCTCACTGACCCAATAATGGTCACTGTTGCAGTTCATTCCGACAGACCCACTCTCTGTCACTGCTGTAGATCACTTCACCTCCCTCAATCACGGTCACTGCTTTAGGTCACTCCCACTGACCGAATCACAGCCACTGCTGTAGGTCATTCCCACTGACCCACTCACTGTCACTGCTGTAGTTCATTCCCACTGAAACACTCACTGTCACGGCTGTCAGACACTCCCACTGACCCACTCACTCTCTCTGCTGTAGGTCACTCCCACTCACCCAATCATGGTTACTCCTGTAGGTGACTTCCACTAACCCAATCATGGTCACTGCTGTAGGTCACTCCCACTGACCCACTCACTATCATTGCTGTAGGTCATTCCCACTGACCCAATCACGGTCACTGCTGTAGGTCAATCCCACTGACCCACTCTCTGTCACTGCTGTAGATTACTCCCACTGACCCACTCGCTGTCACTGCTGTCGGTCACCCCCACTGACCCACTCACTGACACAGCTGTAGGTTACTCGCACTGACCCAATGACAATCACTGCTGTAGGTCACTCTCACTGTCCCAATCATGGTCACTGTTGCAGTTCATTCCCACAGACCCACTCTCTGTCACTGCTGTAGATCCCTTCCCCTCCCTCAATCACGGTCACTGCTTTAGGTCACTCCCACAGACCCAATCAGAGCCACTGCTGTAGGTTAATCCAGCTTACCCAATCTCATTCACTGCTGAAGGTCATTCCCACTGACCCACTCACTCTCACTGCGTAGGTCACTCCCACTGACCCAATCACAGTCACTGCTGTAGGTCATTTCCACTGACACAATCATGGTCACTGCTGTAGGTCGCTCCAACTGACCCAATCACGGTCACTGCTGTAGGTCATTCCCACTGACCCAATCATCGTCAATGCTGTTGGACATTCCCACTGACTCAATCATGGTCACTGCTGTAGGTCACTCCCACTGAACCACTCATTGTCAATGCTGTAGGTCATTCCCACTGAACCAATCAGTGTCACTGCTGTCAGCCACTCCCACTGACCCACTCACTCTCACTGCTGTAGATCACTCCCACTGACTCAATCACGGTCACTGCTTTAGGTCAATCCCACTGACCCAATCACAGCCACTGCTGTAGGTCACTCCCGCTGACCCAATCACAGTCACTGCTGTAGGTCACTCCCACTGTCCCACTTACTATCATTGCTGTAAGTCATTCCCACTGACCCAATCAAGGTCACCGCTGTAGGTCAATCCCACTGACGCACTCTCAGTCACTGCTGTAGATTACTCCCACTGACCCACTCACTGTCACTGCTGAAGGTCATTCCCACTGACCCACTCACACTCACTGCGAAGGTCACTCCCACTGACCCAATCACAGTCGCTGCTGTAGGTTATTCCTACTGACACAATCACGGTCACTGCTGTATGTCACTCCCACTGACCCACTCACTGTCACTGCTGTCGATTTTTCCCACTGACCCACTCACTGACACTGCTGTAGGTTACTCCCAATGACGCTCTCACTATCATTGCTGTAGGTCATTCCCACTGACCCAATCTCGGTCACTTCTGTAGGTCAATCACAGAGACCCACTCTCTGTCACTGCTGTAGATTACTCCCACTGACCCACTCGCTGTCACTGCTGTCGGTCACCCCCACTGACCCACTCACTGACACAGGTGTAGGTTACTCTCACTGACCCAATGACAATCACTGCTGTAGGTCACTCTCACTGTCCCAATCATGGTCACTGTTGCAGTTCATTCCCACAGACCCACTCTCTGTCACTGCTGTAGATCCCTTCCCCTCCCTCAATCACGGTCACTGCTTTAGGTCACTCCCACTGACCCAATCAGAGCCACTGCTGTAGGTTAATCCAGCTTACCCAATCTCATTCACTGCTGTAGGTCATTCCTACTGAACCACTCAATGTCACTGCTGTCAGCCACTCCCACTGACCCAATCACAGCCACTGCTGTAGGTGACTATCACTGACCAACTCATAGTCACTGCTGTAGGTCAGTCCCACTCACCCAATCATGGTCACTACTGTAGGTCACTCCCACTTACCATATTACTGTCTCTGCTGTAGGTCGCCCCCACTGACGCTCTCACTATCATTGCTGTAGGTCACTCCCACTGACCCAATCACGGTCACTGCTGTAGGTCAATCCAGCTGACCCACTCTCAGTCACTGCTGTAGATTACTCCCCCTGACCAACTCACTGTCGCTGCTGTCTGTCACTCCCACTGACCCACAGACAGTCACTGCTGAAGGTTACTCCCACTGTCCCAAGCACAGTCACTGCTGTAGGTCGCTCTCACTGTCCCAATCATGGTCACTGTTGCAGATGATTTCCCCAGACCCACTCACTGGCACTGCGTAGGTCACTCCCACTGACCCTATCATAGACACTGCTGTAGGTCATTCCCTCTGACCCAATCATGGTCACTGCTGTAGGTCACTCCCACTGACCCACTCACTATCATTGCTGTAGGTCATTCCCATTGACCCAATCACGGTCACTGCTGTAGGTTAATCCCACTGACGCACTCTCAGTCACTCACCCAATCATGGTTACTGATGTAGGTCACTCCCACTGACCCAATCATGGTCACTGCAGTAGGTGGCTCCCACTTACCTAATCACGTTCTCTGCTGTAGGTCACTCCCACTGACCGTCTCACTATCATTGCTGTAGGTCATTCCCACTGACCCACTCACTGTCACTGCTGTCGGTCACTCCCACTGACCCACTCACTGACACTGCTGTACGTTACTCCCACTGACCCAATCACAATCACTGCTGTAGTTCACTCTAACTGTCCCAATCATGGTCACTGTTGCAGATGATTCCCACAGACCCACTCACTGTCACTGCGTAGGTCACTCCCACTGACCCTATCATAGTCACTGCTGTAGGTCACTCCCGCTGACCCAATCACAGTCACTGCTGTAGGTCATTCCCACTGATCCACTCACTCTAACAGCTGTAGGGTACTGCAACTGGCCCAATCACGGTCACTGCTGTAGGTCACTCCCATTGCCCCAATCACAGTCACTGCTGTATGTCATTCCCACTGACCCAATTAATGTCGCTGCTGTAGGTCATTCCCACTGACCCAATCACAGTCACTGCTGTAGGTCTTTCCCACTGACCATATCATGGTCACTGCTGTAGGTCAATCCCACTGACCCACTCACTGTCGAAGCTGTAGGTAATTCCCACTGAAACACTCACTGTCACTGCTGTCAACCACTCCCACTGACCCACTCACTGTCACTGCTGATTGCCACTCCTACTCACCCAATCATTGTTACTGCTGTAGGTCACTCCCACTGACCCAATCATGGTCACTGCTGTAGGTCGCTCCCACTGACCGTCTCACTATCATTGCTCTCGGTCATTCCCACTTACCCAATCACGGTCACTGCTGTAGGTCAATCCCACTGACGCACTCTCAGTCACTGCTGTCGGTCACTCCCACTGACCCACTCACTGACACTGCTGTAGGTTACTCCCACTGACCCAATCACAATCACTGCTGAAGGTCATTCTCACTGTCCCAATCATGGTCACTGTTGCAGTTCATTCCCACAGAACCCATCACAGCCACTGCTGTAGGTCACTCCCGCTGACTCAATCTCATTCACTGCTGAAGGTCATTCCCACTGACCCACTCACTCTCACTGCGTAGGTCACTCCCACTGACCCAATCACAGTCACTGCGGTAGGTCATTCCCACTGACACAATCACGGTCACTGCTCTAGGTCACTCCCACTTACCCAATCGCTCTCACTGCTGTAGGTCATTCCCACTGACCCAATCATGGTCACTGCTGTAGGTCACCCCCACTGAACCGCTCACTGTCACAGGTGTAGGTCATTCCTACTGAACCAATCAATGTAACTGCTGTCAGCCACTCCCACTGACCCACTCACTGTCACTGCTGTAGGTGACTCTCACTTACCAACTCATAGTCACTGCTTTAGGTCACTCCCACTCACCCAATCATGGTCACTGCTGTAGGTCACTCCCACTTACCATATCACTGTCTCTGCTGTAGGTCACCCCCACTGACGCTCTCACTATCATTGCTGTAGGTTATTCCCACTGACCCAATCACGGTCACTGGTGTAGGACAATCCCACTGACCCACTCACTGTCACTGCTGTAGGTGACTCCCACTGACCCAATCCCAATCTCTGCTGTAGTTCACTCTCACTGCCCCAATCATGGTCACTGTTGCAGTTCATTCCCACAGACCCACTCACTGTCACTGCTGTAGATCACTTCCACTCACTCAATCACGGTCACTGCTTTAGGTCACTCCCACTGACCCACTCATTATCATTGCTGTAGGTCATTCCCACTGACCCAATCACGGTCACTGCTGTAGGTCAATCCAACTGATCCACTCTCAGTCACTGCTGTAGATTACTCCCACTGACCCACTCGCTTTCACTGCTGTCGGCCACTCCCACTGACCCACTCACTGACACAGCTGTAGGTTACTCCCACTGACCCAATGACAATCACTGCTGTAGGTCACTCTCACTGTCCCAATCATGGTCACTGTTGCAGTTCATTCCCGCAGACCCACTCTCTGTAACTGCCATAGATCCCTTCCCCTCCCTCAATCACGGTCACTGCTTTAGGTCACTCCCACTGACCCAATCACAGCCACTGCTGTAGGTTACTCCAGCTGACCCAATCTCATTCACTGCTGAAGGTCATTCCCACTGACACACTCACTCTCACTGCGTAGGTCACTCCCACTGACCCAATCACAGTCACTGCTGTAGGTCATTCCCACTGACACAATCACGGTCACTGCTGTAGGTCACTCCAACTGACCTAATCACGGTCACTGCTCTAGGTCATTCTCACTGACTCAATCATCGTCAATGCTGTTGGACATTCCCACTGACCCAATCGCTCTCACTGCTGTAGGTCATTCCCACTGACCCAATCATCGTCAATGCTGTTGGTCATTCCCACTGACCCAATCATGGTCACTGCTGTAGGTCACCCCCACTGAACCGCTCACTGTCACAGGTGTAGGTCATTCCTACTGAACCAATCAATGTAACTGCTGTCAGCCACTCCCACTGACCCACTCACTGTCACTGCTGTAGGTGACTCTCACTGACCAACTCATAGTCACTGCTTTAGGTCACTCCCACTCACCCAATCATGGTCACTGCTGTAGGTCACTCCCACTTACCATATCACTGTCTCTGCTGTAGGTCACCCCCACTGACGCTCTCACTATCATTGCTGTACGTTATTCCCACTGACCCAATCACGGTCACTGGTGTAGGACAATCCCACTGACCCACTCACTGTCACTGCTGTAGGTTACTCCCACTGACCCAATCCCAATCTCTGCTGTAGTTCACTCTCACTGCCCCAATCATGGTCACTGTTGCAGTTCATTCCCACAGACCCACTCTCTGTCACTGCTGTAGATCACTTCCACTCATTCAATCACGGTCACTGCTTTAGGTCACTCCCACTGACCCACTCACTGTCATTGCTGTAGGTCATTCCCACTGACCCAATCACGGTCACTGCTGTATGTCAATCCCACTGATCAACTCTCAGTCACTGCTGTAGATTACTCCCACTGACCCACTCGCTTTCACTGCTGTCGGCCACTCCCACTGACCCACTCACTGACACAGCTGTAGGTTACTCCCACTGACCCAATGACAATCACTGCTGTAGGTCACTCTCACTCTCCCAATCATGGTCACTGTTGCAGTTCATTCCCGCAGACCCACTCTCTGTCACTGCTGTAGATCCCTTCCCCTCCCTCAATCACGGTCACTGATTTAGGTCACTCCCACGGACCCAATCACAGCCACTGCTGTAGGTTACTCCAGCTGACCCAATCTCATTCACTGCTGAAGGTCATTCCCACTGACAAACTCACTCTCACTGCGTAGGTCACTCCCACTGACCCAATCACAGTCACTGCTGTAGGTCATTCCCACTGACACAATCACGGTCACTGCTGTAGGTCACTCCGACTGACCTAATCACGGTCACTGCTGTAGGTCATTCCAACTGACCCAATCATCGTCAATGCTGTTGGACATTCCCACTGACCCAATCATGGTCACTGCTGTAGGTCACTCCCACTGAACCACTCATTGTCAATGCTGTCGGTCATTCCCACTGAACCACTCAATGTCACTGCTGTCAGCCACTCCCACTGACCCACTTACTGTCACTGCTGTAGATCACTCCCCTGACTCAATCACGGTCACTGCTTTAGGTCACTCCCACTGACCCAATCACAGCCACTGCTGTAGGTCACTCCCGCTGACCCAATCACAGTGACTGATGTAGGTCACTCCCACTCACCCAATCATGGTTACTGATGTAGGTCACTTCCACTGACCCAATCACGGTCACTGCTGTAGGTCAATCCCACTGACACACTCTCAGACACTGATGTAGATTACTCCCACTGACCCAATCGCGCTCACTGCTGTAGGTCATTCCCACTGACCCAATCATCGTCAATTCTGTAGGTCATTCCTACTGAACCACTCAATGTCACTGCTGTCAGCCACTCCCACTGACCCACTCACTGTCACTGATGTATGTGACTCTCACTGACCAACTCATAGTCACTGCTGTAGGTCACTACAACTCACCCAATCATGGTCACTGCTGTAGGTCACTCCCACTTACCATATCTCTGTCTCTGCTGTAGGTCACCCCCACTGACGTTCTCACTATCATTGCTGTAGGTCATTCCCACTGACCCAATCACGGTCACTGCTGTAGGTCAATCCCACTGACCCACTCTCAGTCACTGCTGTAGATTACTCCCCCTGACCCACTCACTGACACTGCTGTAGGTTACTCCCACTGACCCAATCACAATCACTGCTGTAGTTTACTCTCACTGTCCCAATAATGGTCACTGTTGCAGTTCATTCCGACAGACCCACTCTCTGTCACTGCTGTAGATCACTTCACCTCCCTCAATCACGGTCACTGCTTTAGGTCACTCCCACTGACCGAATCACAGCCACTGCTGTAGGTCATTCCCACTGACACAATCACGGTCACTGCTCTAGGTCACTCCCACTTACCCAATCGCTCTCACTGCTGTAGGTCATTCCCACTGACCCAATCATCGTCAATGCTGTTGGTTATTCCCACTGACCCAATCATGGTCACTGCTGTAGGTCACCCCCACTGAACCGCTCACTGTCACAGGTGTAGGTCATTCCTACTGAACCAATCAATGTAACTGCTGTCAGCCACTCCCACTGACCCACTCACTGTCACTGCTGTAGGTGACTCTCACTGACCAACTCATAGTCACTGCTTTAGGTCACTCCAACTCACCCAATCATGGTCACTGCTGTAGGTCACTCCCACTTACCATATCACTGTCTCTGCTGTAGGTCACCCCCACTGACGCTCTCACTATCATTGCTGTAGGTTATTCCCACTGACCCAATCACGGTCACTGGTGTAGGACAATCCCACTGACCCACTCAGTGTCACTGCTGTAGGTTACACCCACTGACCCAATCCCAATCTCTGCTGTAGTTCACTCTCACTGCCCCAATCATGGTCACTGTTGCAGTTCATTCCCACAGACCCACTCACTGTCACTGCTGTAGATCACTTCCACTCACTCAATCACGGTCACTGCTTTAGGTCACTCCCACTGACCCACTCATTATCATTGCTGTAGGTCATTCCCACTGACCCAATCACGGTCACTGCTGTAGGTCAATCCAACTGATCCACTCTCAGTCACTGCTGTAGATTACTCCCACTGACCCACTCGCTTTCACTGCTGTCGGCCACTCCCACTGACCCACTCACTGACACAGCTGTAGGTTACTCCCACTGACCCAATGACAATCACTGCTGTAGGTCACTCCCACTGACCCAATCACAGCCACTGCTGTAGGTTACTCCAGCTGACCCAATCTCATTCACTGCTGAAGGTCATTCCCACTGACACACTCACTCTCACTGCGTAGGTCACTCCCACTGACCCAATAACAGTCACTGCTGTAGGTCATTCCCACTGACACAATCACGGTCACTGCTGTAGGTCACTCCAACTGACCTAATCACGGTCACTGCTCTAGGTCATTCTCACTGACTCAATCATCGTCAATGCTGTTGGACATTCCCACTGACCCAATCGCTCTCACTGCTGTAGGTCATTCCCACTGACCCAATCATCGTCAATGCTGTTGGTCATTCCCACTGACCCAATCATGGTCACTGCTGTAGGTCACCCCCACTGAACCGCTCACTGTCACAGGTGTAGGTCATTCCTACTGAACCAATCAATGTAACTGCTGTCAGCCACTCCCACTGACCCACTCACTGTCACTGCTGTAGGTGACTCTCACTGACCAACTCATAGTCACTGCTTTAGGTCACTCCCACTCACCCAATCATGGTCACTGCTGTAGGTCACTCCCACTTACCATATCACTGTCTCTGCTGTAGGTCACCCCCACTGACGCTCTCACTATCATTGCTGTAGGTTATTCCCACTGACCCAATCACGGTCACTGGTGTAGGACAATCCCACTGACCCACTCACTGTCACTGCTGTAGGTTACTCCCACTGACCCAATCCCAATCTCTGCTGTAGTTCACTCTCACTGCCGCAATCATGGTCACTGTTGCAGTTCATTCCCACAGACCCACTCACTGTCACTGCTGTAGATCACTTCCACTCATTCAATCACGGTCACTGCTTTAGGTCACTCCCACTGACCCACTCACTGTCATTGCTGTAGGTCATTCCCACTGACCCAATCACGGTCACTGCTGTAGGTCAATCCCACTGATCAACTCTCAGTCACTGCTGTAGATTACTCCCACTGACCCACTCGCTTTCACTGCTGTCGGCCACTCCCACTGACCCACTCACTGACACAGCTATAGGTTACTCCCACTGACCCAATGACAATCACTGCTGTAGGTCACTCTCACTGTCCCAATCATGGTCACTGTTGCAGTTCATTCCCGCAGACCCACTCTCTGTCACTGCTGCAGATCCCTTCCCCTCCCTCAATCACGGTCACTGATTTAGGTCACTCCCACGGACCCAATCACAGCCACTGCTGTAGGTTACTCCAGCTGACCCAATCTCATTCACTGCTGAAGGTCATTCCCACTGACACACTCACTCTCACTGCGTAGGTCACTCCCACTGACCCAATCACAGTCACTGCTGTAGGTCATTCCCACTGACACAATCACGGTCACTGCTGTAGGTCACTCCAACTGACCTAATCACGGTCACTGCTGTAGGTCATTCCCACTGACCCAATCATCGTCAATGCTGTTGGACATTCCCACTGACCCAATCATGGTCACTGCTGTAGGTCACTCCCACTGAACCACTCATTGTCAATGCTGTCGGTCATTCCCACTGAACCACTCAATGTCACTGCTGTCAGCCACTCCCACTGACCCACTTACTGTCACTGCTGTAGATCACTCCCCTGACTCAATCACGGTCACTGCTTTAGGTCACTCCCACTGACCCAATCACAGCCACTGCTCTAGGTCACTCCCGCTGACCCAATCACAGTCACTGATGTAGGTCACTCCCACTCACCCAATCATGGTTACTGATGTAGGTCACTTCCACTGACCCAATCACGGTCACTGCTGTAGGTCAATCCCACTGACACACTCTCAGACACTGATGTAGATTACTCCCACTGACCCAATCGCGCTCACTGCTGTAGGTCATTCCCACTGACCCAATCATCGTCAATGCTGTAGGTCATTCCTACTGAACCACTCAATGTCACTGCTGTCAGCCACTCCCACTGACCCACTCACTGTCACTGATGTATGTGACTCTCACTGACCAACTCATAGTCACTGCTGTAGGTCACTACAACTCACCCAATCATGGTCACTGCTGTAGGTCACTCCCACTTACCATATCTCTGTCTCTGCTGTAGGTCACCCCCACTGACGTTCTCACTATCATTGCTGTAGGTCATTCCCACTGACCCAATCACGGTCACTGCTGTAGGTCAATCCCACTGACCCACTCTCAGTCACTGCTGTAGATTACTCCCCCTGACCCACTCACTGACACTGCTGTAGGTTACTCCCACTGACCCAATCACAATCACTGCTGTAGTTTACTCTCACTGTCCCAATAATGGTCACTGTTGCAGTTCATTCCGACAGACCCACTCTCTGTCACTGCTGTAGATCACTTCACCTCCCTCAATCACGGTCACTGCTTTAGGTCACTCCCACTGACCGAATCACAGCCACTGCTGTAGTTCATTCCCACTGACCCACTCACTGTCACTGCTGTAGTTCATTCCCACTGAAACACTCACTGTCACGGCTGTCAGACACTCCCACTGACCCACTCACTCTCTCTGCTGTAGGTCACTCCCACTCACCCAATCATGGTTACTCCTGTAGGTGACTTCCACTAACCCAATCATGGTCACTGCTGTAGGTCACTACCACTGACCCACTCACTATCATTGCTGTAGGTCATTCCCACTGACCCAATCACGGTCACTGCTGTAGGTCAATCCCACTGACCCACTCTCTGTCACTGCTGTAGATTACTCCCACTGACCCACTCGCTGTCACTGCTGTCGGTCACCCCCACTGACCCACTCACTGACACAGCTGTAGGTTACTCCCACTGACCCAATGACAATCACTGCTGTAGGTCACTCTCACTGTCCCAATCATGGTCACTGTTGCAGTTCATTCCAACAGACCCACTCTCTGTCACTGCTGTAGATCCCTTCCCCTCCCTCAATCACGGTCACTGCTTTAGGTCACTCCCACTGACCCAATCAGAGCCACTACTGTAGGTTAATCCAGCTTACCCAATCTCATTCACTGCTGAAGGTCATTCCCACTGACCCACTCACTCTCACTGCGTAGGTCACTCCCACTGACCCAATCACAGTCACTGCTGTAGGTCATTTCCACTGACACAATCACGGTCACTGCTGTAGGTCGCTCCATCTGACCCAATCACGGTCACTGCTGTAGGTCATTCCCACTGACCCAATCATCGTCAATGCTGTTGGACATTCCCACTGACTCAATCATGGTCACTGCTGTAGGTCACTCCCACTGAACCACTCATTGTCAATGCTGTAGGTCATTCCCACTGAACCAATCAGTGTCACTGCTGTCAGCCACTCCCACTGTCCCACTTACTATCATTGCTGTAAGTCATTCCCACTGACCCAATCAAGGTCACTGCTGTAGGTCAATCCCACTGACGCACTCTCAGTCACTGCTGTAGATTACTCCCACTGACCCACTCACTGTCACTGCTGAAGGTCATTCCCACTGACGCACTCACACTCACTGCGTAGGTCACTCCCACTGACCCAATCACAGTCGCTGCTGTAGGTTATTCCTACTGACACAATCACGGTCACTGCTGTATGTCACTCCCACTGACCCACTCACTGTCACTGCTGTCGATTTTTCCCACTGACCCACTCACTGACACTGCTGTAGGTTATTCCCAATGACGCTCTCACTATCATTGCTGTAGGTCATTCCCACTGACCCAATCTCGGTCACTTCTGTAGGTCAATCACAGAGACCCACTCTCTGTCACTGATGTAGATTACTCCCCCTGACCAACTCACTGTCGCTGCTGTCTGTCACTCCCACTGACCCACAGACAGTCACTGCTGAAGGTTACTCCCACTGACCCAAGCACAGTCACTGCTGTAGGTCGCTCTCACTGTCCCAATCATGGTCACTGTTGCAGATGATTCCCCCAGACCCACTCACTGGCACTGCGTAGGTCACTCCCACTGACCCTATCATAGACACTGCTGTAGGTCATTCCCACTGACACAATCATGGTCACTGCTGTAGGTCACTCCCACTGACCCACTCACTATCATTGCTGTAGGTCATTCCCATTGACCCAATCACGGTCACTGCTGTAGGTTAATCCCACTGACGCACTCTCAGTCACTCACCCAATCATGGTTACTGATGTAGGTCACTCCCACTGACCCAATCATGGTCACTGCTGTAGGTGGCTCCCACTTAACTAATAACGGTCTCTGCTGCAGGTCACTCCCACTAACCGTCTCACTATCATTGCTGTAGGTCATTCCCACTGACCCACTCACTGTCACTGCTGTCGGTCACTCCCACTGACCCACTCACTGACACTGCTGTACGTTACTCCCACTGACCCAATCACAATCACTGCTGTAGTTCACTCTCACTGTCCCAATCATCGTCACTGTTGCAGATGATTCCCACAGACCCACTCACTGTCACTGCGTAGGTCACTCCCACTGACCCTATCATAGTCACTGCTGTAGGTCACTCCCGCTGACCCAATCACAGTCACTGCTGTAGGTCATTCCCACTGATCCACTCACTCTAACAGCTGTAGGGTACTGCAACTGGCCCAATCACGGTCACTGCTGTAGGTCACTCCCATTGCCCCAATCACAGTCACTGCTGTATGTCATTCCCACTGACCCAATTAATGTCTCTGCTGTAGGTCATTCCCACTGACCCAATCACAGTCACTGCTGTAGGTCTTTCCCACTGAACATATCATGGTCACTGCTGTAGGTCAATCCCACTGTCCCACTCACTGTCGAAGCTGTAGGTAATTCCCACTGAAACACTCACTGTCACTGCTGTCAACCACTCCCACTGACCCACTCACTGTCACTGCTGATTGCCACTCCCACTCACCCAATCATTGTTACTGCTGTAGGTCACTCCCACTGACCCAATCATGGTCACTGCTGTAGATCGCTCCCACTGACCGTCTCACTATCATTGCTCTCGGTCATTCCCACTTACCCAATCACGGTCACTGCTGTAGGTCAATCCCACTGACGCACTCTCAGTCACTGCTGTCGGTCACTCCCACTGACCCACTCACTGACACTGCTGTAGGTTACTCCCACTGACCCAATCACAATCACTGCTGAAGGTCATTCTCACTGTCCCAATCATGGTCACTCTTGCAGTTCATTCCCACAGAACCCATCACTGCCACTGCTGTAGGTCACTCCCGCTGACTCAATCTCATTCACTGCTGAAGGTCATTCCCACTGACCCACTCACTCTCACTGCGTAGGTCACTCCCACTGACCCAATCGCTCTCACTGCTGCAGGTCATTCCCACTGACCCAATCATCGTCAATGCTGTTGGTCATTCCCACTGACCCAATCATGGTCACTGCTGTAGGTCACCCCCACTGAACCGCTCACTGTCACAGGTGTAGGTCATTCCTACTGAACCAATCAATGTAACTGCTGTCAGCCACTCCCACTGACCCACTCACTGTCACTGCTGTAGGTGACTCTCACTGACCAACTCATAGTCACTGCTTAAGGTCACTCCCACTCACCCAATCATGGTCACTGCTGTAGGTCACTCCCACTACCATATCACTGTCTCTGCTGTAGGTCACCACCACTGACGCTCTCACTATCATTGCTGTAGGTTATTCCCACTGACCCAATCACGGTCACTGGTGTAGGACAATCCCACTGACCCACTCACTGTCACTGCTGTAGGTTACTCCCACTGACCCAATCCCAATCTCTGCTGTAGTTCACTCTCACTGCCCCAATCATGGTCACTGTTGCAGTTCATTCCCACAGACCCACTCACTGTCACTGCTGTAGATCACTTCCCCTCACTCAATCACGGTCACTGCTTTAGGTCACTCCCACTGAACCACTCACTGTCATTGCTGTAGGTCATTCCCACTGACCCAATCACGGTCACTGCTGTAGGTCAATCCCACTGATCCACTCTCAGTCATTGCTGTAGATTACTCCCACTGACCCACTCGCTTTCACTGCTGTCGGCCACTCCCACTGACCCACTCACTGACACAGCTGTAGGTTACTCCCACTGACCCAATGACAATCACTGCTGTAGGTCACTCTCACTGTCCCAATCATGGTCACTGTTGCAGTTCATTCCCGCAGACCCACTCTCTGTCACTGCTGCAGATCCCTTCCCCTCCCTCAATCACGGTCACTGCTTTAGGTCACTCCCACTGACCCAATCACAGCCACTGCTGTAGGTTACTCCAGCTGACCCAATCTCATTCACTGCTGAAAGTCATTCCCACTGACACACTCACTCTCACTGCGTAGGTCACTCCCACTGACCCAATCACAGTCACTGCTGTAGGTCATTCCCACTGACACAATCACGGTCACTGCTGTAGGTCACTCCAACTGACCTAATCACGGTCACTGCTGTAGGTCATTCTCACTGACTCAATCATCGTCAATGCTGTTGGACATTCCCACTGACCCAATCATGATCACTGCTGTAGGTCACTCCCACTGAACCACTCATTGTCAATGCTGTAGGTCATTCCCACTGAACCACTCAATGTCACTGCTGTCAGCCACTCCCACTGACCCACTTACTGTCACTGCTGTAGATCACTCCCCTGACTCAATCACGGTCACTGCTTTAGGTCACTCCCACTGACCCAATCACAGCCACTGCTTTAGGTCACTCCCGCTGACCCAATCACAGTCACTGATGTAGGTCACTCCCACTCACCCAATCATGGTTACTGATGTAGGTCACTTCCACTGACCCAATCACGGTCACTGCTGTAGGTCAATCCCACTGACACACTCTCAGACACTGATGTAGATTACTCCCACTGACCCAATTACAGCCACTGCTGTAGGTCACTCCCGCTGACCCAATCACAGTCACTGATGTAGGGCACTCCCACTCACCCAATCATGGTTCCTGATGTAGGTCACTTCCACTGACCCAATCATGGTCACTGCTGTAGGTCACTCCCACTGACCCACTCACTATCATTGCTGTAGGTCATTCCCACTGACCCAATCACGGTCACTGCTGTAGGTCAATTCCACTGACGCACTCTCAGTCACTGCTGTAGATTACTCCCACTGACCCACTCACTGTCACTGCTGAAGGTCATTCCCACTGACCCACTCACACTCACTGCGTAGGTCACTCCCACTGACCCAATCACTGTCACTGCTGTAGGTCATTCCTACTGACACAATCGCGGTCACTGCAGTATGTCACTCCCACTGACCCAATCACTGTCACTGCTGAAGGTCATTCCCACTGACCCACTCACACTCACTGCGTAGGTCACTCCCACTGACCCAATCACAGCCACTGCTGTAGGTCACTCGCGCTGACCCAATCACAGTCACTGATGTAGGTCACTCCCACTCACCCAATCATGGTTACTGATGTAGGTCACTTCCACTGACCCAATCATGGTCACTGCAGTAGGTCACTCCCACTGACCCACTCACTATCATTGCTGTAGGTCATTCCCACTGACCCAATCACGGTCACTACTGTAGGTCAATCCCACTGACGCACTCTCAGACACTGCTGTAGTTTACTCCCACTGACCCACTCACTGTCACTGCTGAAGGTCATTCCCACTGACCCACTCAAACTCACTGCGTAGGTCACTCCAAATGACCCAATCACTGTCCCTGCTGTAGGTCATTCGTACCGACACAATCTCGGTCACTGCAGTATGTCACTCCCACTGACCCAATCACGGTCACTGCTGTAGGTCATTCCCACAGACCGAATCATCGTCACTGCTGTAGGTCACTCCCACTGACCCACTCACTATCATTGCTGTAGGTCATTCCCACAGACCCACTCACTGTCACTGCGTAGGTCACTCCCACTGACCCTATCATAGTCACTGCTGTAGGTCACTCCCGCTGACCCAATCACAGTCACTGCTGTAGGTCATTCAAACTGATCCACTCACTCTAACAGCTGTAGAGTACTGCAACTGGCCCAATCACGGTCACTGCTGTAGGTCACTCCCATTGCCCCAATCACAGTCACTGCTGTATGTCATTCCCACTGACCCAATTAATGTCGCTGCTGTAGGTCATTCCCACTGACCCAATCACAGTCACTGCTGTAGGTCTTTCCCACTGACCATATCATGGTCACTGCTGTAGGTCAATCCCACTGTCCCACTCACTGTCGAAGCTGTAGGTAATTCCCACTGAAACACTCACTGTCACTGCTGACAACCACTCCCACTGACCCACTCACTGTCACTGCTGATTGCCACTCCCACTCACCCAATCATTGTTACTGCTGTAGGTCACTCCCACTGACCCAATCATGGTCACTGCTGTAGATCGCTCCCACTGACCGTCTCACTATCATTGCTCTCGGTCATTCCCACTTACCCAATCACGGTCACTGCTGTAGGTCAATCCCACTGACGCACTCTCAGTCACTGCTGTCGGTCACTCCCACTGACCCACTCACTGACACTGCTGTAGGTTACTCCCACTGACCCAATCACAATCACTGCTGAAGGTCATTCTCACTGTCCCAATCATGGTCACTGTTGCAGTTCATTCCCACAGAACCCATCACAGCCACTGCTGTAGGTCACTCCCGCTGACTAAATCTCATTCACTGCTGAAGGTCATTCCCACTGACCCACTCACTCTCACTGCGTAGGTCACTCCCACTGACCCAATCACAGTCACTGCGGTAGGTCATTCCCACTGACACAATCACGGTCACTGCTCTAGGTCACTCCCACTGACCCAATCGCTCTCACTGCTGTAGGTCATTCCCACTGACCCAATCATCGTCAATGCTGTTGGTCATTCCCACTGACCCAATCATGGTCACTGCTGTAGGTCACCCCCACTGAACCGCTCACTGTCACAGGTGTAGGTCATTCCTACTGAACCAATCAATGTAACTGCTGTCAGCCACTCCCACTGACCCACTCACTGTCACTGCTGTAGGTGACTCTCACTGACCAACTCATAGTCACTGCTTTAGGTCACTCCCACTCACCCAATCATGGTCACTGCTGTAGGTCACTCCCACTTACCATATCACTGTCTCTGCTGTAGGTCACCTCCACTGACGCTCTCACTATCATTGCTGTAGGTTATTCCCACTGACCCAATCACGGTCACTGGTGTAGGACAATCCCACTGACCCACTCACTGTCACTGCTGTAGGTTACTCCCACTGACCCAATCCCAATCTCTGCTGTAGTTCACTCTCACTGCCCCAATCATGGTCACTGTTGCAGTTCATTCCCACAGACCCACTCACTGTCACTGCTGTAGATCACTTCCCCTCACTCAATCACGGTCACTGCTTTAGGTCACTCCCACTGACCCACTCACTGTCATTGCTGTAGGTCATTCCCACTGACCCAATCACGGTCACTGCTGTAGGTCAATCCCACTGATCCACTCTCAGTCACTGCTGTAGATTACTCCCACTGACCCACTCGCTTTCACTGCTGTCGGCCACTCCCACTGACCCACTCACTGACACAGCTGTAGGTTACTCCCACTGACCCAATGACAATCACTGCTGTAGGTCACTCTCACTGTCCCAATCATGGTCACTGTTGCAGTTCATTCCCGCAGACCCACTCTCTGTCACTGCTGCAGATCCCTTCCCCTCCCTCAATCACGGTCACTGCTTTAGGTCACTCCCACTGACCCAATCACAGCCACTGCTGTAGGTTACTCCAGCTGACCCAATCTCATTCACTGCTGAAGGTCATTCCCACTGACAAACTCACTCTCACTGCGTAGGTCACTCCCACTGACCCAATCACAGTCACTGCTGTAGGTCATTCCCACTGACACAATCACGGTCACTGCTGTAGGTCACTCCAACTGACCTAATCACGGTCACTGCTGTAGGTCATTCCCACAGACCGAATCATCGTCACTGCTGTAGGTCACTCCCACTGACCCACTCACTATCATTGCTGTAGGTCATTCCCACAGACCCACTCACTGTCACTGCGTAGGTCACTCCCACTGACCCTATCATAGTCACTGCTGTAGGTCACTCCCGCTGACCCAATCACAGTCACTGCTGTAGGTCATTCAAACTGATCCACTCACTCTAACAGCTGTAGGGTACTGCAACTGGCCCAATCACGGTCACTGCTGTAGGTCACTCCCATTGCCCCAATCACAGTCACTGCTGTATGTCATTCCCACTGACCCAATTAATGTCGCTGCTGTAGGTCATTCCCACTGACCCAATCACAGTCACTGCTGTAGGTCTTTCCCACTGACCATATCATGGTCACTGCTGTAGGTCAATCCCACTGTCCCACTCACTGTCGAAGCTGTAGGTAATTCCCACTGAAACACTCACTGTCACTGCTGTCAACCACTCCCACTGACCCACTCACTGTCACTGCTGATTGCCACTCCCACTCACCCAATCATTGTTACTGCTGTAGGTCACTCCCACTGACCCAATCATGGTCACTGCTGTAGATCGCTCCCACTGACCGTCTCACTATCATTGCTCTCGGTCATTCCCACTTACCCAATCACGGTCACTGCTGTAGGTCAATCCCACTGACGCACTCTCAGTCACTGCTGTCGGTCACTCCCACTGACCCACTCACTGACACTGCTGTAGGTTACTCCCACTGACCCAATCACAATCACTGCTGAAGGTCATTCTCACTGTCCCAATCATGGTCACTGTTGCAGTTCATTCCCACAGAACCCATCACAGCCACTGCTGTAGGTCACTCCCGCTGACTCAATCTCATTCACTGCTGAAGGTCATTCCCACTGACCCACTCACTCTCACTGCGTAGGTCACTCCCACTGACCCAATCACAGTCACTGCGGTAGGTCATTCCCACTGACACAATCACGGTCACTGCTCTAGGTCACTCCCACTGACCCAATCGCTCTCACTGCTGTAGGTCATTCCCACTGACCCAATCATCGTCAATGCTGTTGGTCATTCCCACTGACCCAATCATGGTCACTGCTGTAGGTCACCCCCACTGAACCGCTCACTGTCACAGGTGTAGGTCATTCCTACTGAACCAATCAATGTAACTGCTGTCAGCCACTCCCACTGACCCACTCACTGTCACTGCTGTAGGTGACTCTCACTGACCAACTCATAGTCACTGCTTTAGGTCACTCCCACTCACCCAATCATGGTCACTGCTGTAGGTCACTCCCACTTACCATATCACTGTCTCTGCTGTAGGTCACCTCCACTGACGCTCTCACTATCATTGCTGTAGGTTATTCCCACTGACCCAATCACGGTCACTGGTGTAGGACAATCCCACTGACCCACTCACTGTCACTGCTGTAGGTTACTCCCACTGACCCAATCCCAATCTCTGCTGTAGTTCACTCTCACTGCCCCAATCATGGTCACTGTTGCAGTTCATTCCCACAGACCCACTCACTGTCACTGCTGTAGATCACTTCCCCTCACTCAATCACGGTCACTGCTTTAGGTCACTCCCACTGACCCACTCACTGTCATTGCTGTAGGTCATTCCCACTGACCCAATCACGGTCACTGCTGTAGGTCAATCCCACTGATCCACTCTCAGTCACTGCTGTAGATTACTCCCACTGACCCACTCGCTTTCACTGCTGTCGGCCACTCCCACTGACCCACTCACTGACACAGCTGTAGGTTACTCCCACTGACCCAATGACAATCACTGCTGTAGGTCACTCTCACTGTCCCAATCATGGTCACTGTTGCAGTTCATTCCCGCAGACCCACTCTCTGTCACTGCTGCAGATCCCTTCCCCTCCCTCAATCACGGTCACTGCTTTAGGTCACTCCCACTGACCCAATCACAGCCACTGCTGTAGGTTACTCCAGCTGACCCAATCTCATTCACTGCTGAAGGTCATTCCCACTGACAAACTCACTCTCACTGCGTAGGTCACTCCCACTGACCCAATCACAGTCACTGCTGTAGGTCATTCCCACTGACACAATCACGGTCACTGCTGTAGGTCACTCCAACTGACCTAATCACGGTCACTGCTGTAGGTCATTCTCACTGACTCAATCATCGTCAATGCTGTTGGACATTCCCACTGACCCAATCATGATCACTGCTGTAGGTCACTCCCACTGAACCACTCATTGTCAATGCTGTAGGTCATTCCCACTGAACCACTCAATGTCACTGCTGTCAGCCACTCCCACTGACCCACTTACTGTCACTGCTGTAGATCACTCCCCTGACTCAATCACGGTCACTGCTTTAGGTCACTCCCACTGACCCAATCACAGCCACTGCTTTAGGTCACTCCCGCTGACCCAATCACAGTCACTGATGTAGGTCACTCCCACTCACCCAATCATGGTTACTGATGTAGGTCACTTCCACTGACCCAATCACGGTCACTGCTGTAGGTCAATCCCACTGACACACTCTCAGACACTGATGTAGATTACTCCCACTGACCCAATTACAGCCACTGCTGTAGGTCACTCCCGCTGACCCAATCACAGTCACTGATGTAGGTCACTCCCACTCACCCAATCATGGTTCCTGATGTAGGTCACTTCCACTGACCCAATCATGGTCACTGCTGTAGGTCATTCCCACTGACACACTCACACTCACTGCGTAGGTCACTCCCACTGACCCAATCACTGTCACTGCTGTAGGTCATTCCTACTGACACAATCGCGGTCACTGCAGTATGTCACTCCCACTGACCCAATCACTGTCACTGCTGAAGGTTATTCCCACTGACCCACTCACACTCACTGCGTAGGTCACTCCCACTGACCCAATCACAGCCACTGCTGTAGGTCACTCGCGCTGACCCAATCACAGTCACTGATGTAGGTCACTCCCACTAACCCAAACATGGTTACTGATGTAGGTCACTTCCACTGACCCAATCATGGTCACTGCTGTAGGTCACTCCCACTGACCCAATCACTATCATTGCTGTAGGTCATTCCCACTGACCCAATCACGGTCACTACTGTAGGTCAATCCCACTGACGCACTCTCAGACACTGCTGTAGTTTACTCCCACTGACCCACTCACTGTCACTGCTGAAGGTCATTCCCACTGACCCACTCAAACTCACTGCGTAGGTCACTCCCAATGACCCAATCACTGTCCCTGCTGTAGGTCATTCGTACCGACACAATCTCGGTCACTGCAGTATGTCACTCCCACTGACCCAATCACGGTCACTGCTGTAGGTCATTCCCACAGACCCAATCATCGTCACTGCTGTAGGTCACTCCCACTGACCCACTCACTGTCACTGCTCTAGGTGACTCTCACTGACTAAATCATAGTCACTGCTGTAGGTCACTCCCACTCACCAAATCATGGTCACTGCTGTAGGTCACTTCCACTCACCATATCACTGTCTCTGCTGTAGGTCACTCCCACTGACGCTCTCACTATCATTGCTGTAGGTCATTCCCACTAACCCAATCACGGTCACTGCTGTATGTCAATCCCACTGACCCACTCTCAGTCACTGCTGAAGATTACTCCCACTGACACAATCACAGTCACTGCTGTAGCTCATTCCCACCGACACAATCACGGTCACTGCTGTAGGTCACTCCAACTGACCCAATCACGGTCACTGCTGTAGTTCATTCCCACGGACCCAATCATCGTGAATGCTGTTGGTCATTCCCACTGTCCCAATCATGGTCACTGTTGCAGATGATTCCCACAGACCCACTCACTGTCACTGCGTAGGTCACTCCCACTGACACTATCATAGTCACTGCTGTAGGCCATTCCCACTGACACAATCAGAGCCACTGCTGTAGGTCACTCCCGCTGACCCAATCACAGTCACTGCTGTAGGTCATTCCAACTGATCCACTCACTCTCACAGCTGTAGGGTACTGCAACTGACCCAATGACGGTCACTGCTGTAGGTCCTCCCACTGCCCCAATCACAGTCACTGCTGTATGTCATTCCCACTGACCCAATTAATGTCGCTGCTGTAGGTCATTCCCACTGACCCAATCACAGTCACTGCTGTAGGTCTTTCCCACTGACCATATCATGGTCATTGCTGTAGGTCACTCCCACTGTCCCACTCACTGTCGCTGCTGTAGGTAATTCCCATTGAAACAGTCACTGTCACTGCTGTCAACCACTCCCACTGACCCACTCACTGTCACTGCTGATTGCCACTCCCACTCACCCAATCATTGTTACTGCTGTAGGTCACTCCCACTGACCCAATCATGGTCACTGCTGTAGGTCGCTCCCACTTACCTAATCACGGTCTCTGCTGTAGGTCACTCCCACTGACCGTCTCACTATCATTGCTGTAG
Organism: Narcine bancroftii; assembly: GCF_036971445.1. Taxonomy (NCBI): domain Eukaryota; kingdom Metazoa; phylum Chordata; class Chondrichthyes; order Torpediniformes; family Narcinidae; genus Narcine; species Narcine bancroftii. The sequence goes on along the minus strand of NC_091480.1, from coordinate 48,258,559 downwards.
GTCATTCCCACTTACCCAATCACGGTCACTGCTGTAGGTCAATCCCACTGACGCACTCTCAGTCACTGCTGTAGATTAATCCCACTGACACACTCAATGTCACTGCTGTCGGTCACTCCCACTGACCCACTCACTGACACTGCTGTAGGTTACTCCCACTGACCCAATCACAATCACTGCTGTAGGTCATTCTCACTGTCCCAATCATGGTCACTGTTGCAGATCATTCCCACAGAACCAATCACAGCCACTGCTGTAGGTCACTCCCGCTGACTCAATCTCATTCACTGCTGAAGGTCATTCCCACTGACCCACTCACTGTCACTGCGTAGGTCACTCCCACTGACACAATCACGGTCACTGCTCTAGGTCACTCCCACTGACCCAATCGCTCTCACTGCTGTAGGTCATTCCCACTGACCCAATCATCGTCAATGCAGTTGGTCATTCCCACTGACCCAATCATGGTCACTGCTGTAGGTCACTCCCACTGAACCTCTCACTGTCACAGCTGTAGGTGATTCCTACTGAACCACTCAATGTCACTGCTGTCAGCCACTCCCACTGATCCACTCAATCTCACTGATGTAGGTGACTCTCACTGACCAACTCATAGTCACTGCTTTAGGTCACTCCCACTCACCCAATCATGGTCACTGCTGTAGGTCACTCCCACTTACCATATCACTGTCTCTGCTGTAGGTCACCCCCACTGACGCTCTCACTATCATTGCTGTAGGTCATTCCCACTGACCCAATCACGGTCACTGCTGTAGGTCAATCGCACTGACCCACTCTCAGTCACTGCTGTAGATTACTCCCCCTGACCCACTCACTGTCACTGCTGTCGATCATTCCCACTGACCCACTCACTGACACTGCTGTAGGTTACTCCCACTGACCCAAACCCAATCACTGCTGTAGTTCACTCTCACTGTCCCAATCATGGTCACTGTTGCAGTTCATTCCCACAGACCCACTCACTGTCACTGCTGTAGATCACTTCCACTCACTCAATCACGGTGACTGCGTTAGGTCACTCCCACTGACCCAATCACAGCCACTGCTGTAGGTCACTCCCGCTGACTCAATCTCATTCACTGCTGAAGGTCATTCCCACTGACCCACTCACTCTCATTGCGCAGGTCATTCCCACTGATACAAGCACGGTCACTGCTGTAGGTCAATCCCACTGACCCAATCGCGCTCACTGCTGTAGGTCATTCCCACTGACCCAATCATCGTCAATGCTGTAGGTCATTCCTACTGAACCACTCAATGTCACTGCTGTCAGCCACTCCCACTGACCCACTCACTGTCACTGCTGTATGTGACTCTCACTGACCAACTCATAGTCACTGCTGTAGGTCAGTCCCACTCACCCAATCATGGTCACTACTGTAGGTCACTCCCACTTACCATATTACTGTCTCTGCTGTAGGTCGCCCCCACTGACGCTCTCACTATCATTGCTGTAGGTCACTCCCACTGACCCAATCACGGTCACTGCTGAAGGTTACTCCCACTGACCCAAGCACAGTCACTGCTGTAGGTCGCTCTCATTGTCCCAATCATGGTCACTTTTGCAGATGATTTCCCCAGACCCACTCACTGGCACTGCGTAGGTCACTCCCACTGACCCTATCATAGACACTGCTGTAGGTCATTGCCACTGACCCAATCATGGTCACTGCTGTAGGTCACTCCCACTGACCCACTCACTATCATTGCTGTAGGTCATTCCCATTGACCCAATCACGGTCACTGCTGTAGGTTAATCCCACTGACGCACTCTCAGTCACTCACCCAATCATGGTTACTGATGTAGGTCACTCCCACTGACCCAATCATGGTCACTGCTGTAGGTGGCTCCCACTTACCTAATCACGGTCTCCTCTGTAGGTCACTCCCACTGACCTTCTCACTATTATTGCTGTAGGTCATTCCCACTGACCCACTCACTGTCACTGCTGTCGGTCACTCCCACTGACCCACTCACTGACACTGCTGTACGTTACTCCCACTGACCCAATCACAATCACTGCTGTAGTTCACTCTCACTGTCCCAATCATGGTCACTGTTGCAGATGATTCCCACAGACCCACTCACTGTCACTGCGTAGGTCACTCCCACTGACCCTATCATAGTCACTGCTGTAGGTCACTCCCGCTGACCCAATCACAGTCACTGCTGTAGGTCATTCCCACTGATCCACTCACTCTAACAGCTGTAGGGTACTGCAACTGGCCCAATCACGGTCACTGCTGTAGGTCACTCCCATTGCCCCAATCACAGTCACTGCTGTATGTCATTCCCACTGACCCAATTAATGTCGCTGCTGTAGGTCATTCCCACTGACCCAATCACAGTCACTGCTGTAGGTCTTTCCCACTGACCATATCATGGTCACTGCTGTAGGTCAATCCCACTGTCCCACTCACTGTCGAAGCTGTAGGTAATTCCCACTGAAACACTCACTGTCACTGCTGTCAACCACTCCCACTGACCCACTCACTGTCACTGCTGATTGCCACTCCTACTCACCCAATCATTGTTACTGCTGTAGGTCACTCCCACTGACCCAATCATGATCACTGCTGTAGGTCGCTCCCACTGACCGTCTCACTATCATTGCTCTCGTTCATTCCCACTTACACAATCACGGTCACTGCTGTTGGTCAATCCCACTGACGTACTCTCAGTCACTGCTGTCGGTCACTCCCACTGACCCACTCACTGACACTGCTGTAGGTTACTCCCACTGACCCAATCACAATCACTGCTGAAGGTCATTCTCACTGTCCCAATCATGGTCACTGTTGCAGTTCATTCCCACAGAACCCATCACAGCCACTGCTGTAGGTCACTCCCGCTGACTCAATCTCATTCACTGCTGAAGGTCACTCCCACTGACCCACTCACTCTCACTGCGTAGGTCACTCCCACTGACCCAATCACAGTCACTGCGGTAGGTCATTCCCACTGACACAATCACGGTCACTGTTCTAGGTCACTCCCACTGACCCAATCGATCTCACTGCTGTAGGTCATTCCCACTGACCCAATCATCGTCAATGCTGTTGGTCATTCCCACTGACCCAATCATGGTCACTATTGTAGGTCACCCCCACTGAACCGCTCACTGTCACAGGTGTAGGTCATTCCTACTGAACCAATCAATGTAACTGCTGTCAGCCACTCCCACTGACCCACTCACTGTCACTGCTGTAGGTGACTCTCACTGACCAACTCATAGTCACTGCTTTAGGTCACTCCCACTCACCCAATCATGGTCACTGCTGTAGGTCACTCCCACTTACCATATCACTGTCTCTGCTGTAGGTCACCCCCACTGACGCTCTCACTATCATTGCTGTAGGTTATTCCCACTGACCCAATCACTGTCACTGCTGTAGGTTACTCCCACTGACCCAATCCCAATCTCTGCTGTAGTTCACTCTCACTGCCCCAATCATGGTCACTGTTGCAGTTCATTCCCACAGACCCACTCACTGTCACTGCTGTAGATCACTTCCACTCACTCAATCACGGTCACTGCTTTAGGTCACTCCCACTGACCCACTCATTATCATTGCTGTAGGTCATTCCCACTGACCCAATCACGGTCACTGCTGTAGGTCAATCCCACTGATGCACTCTCAGTCACTGCTGTAGATTACTCCCACTGACCCACTCGCTTTCACTGCTGTCGGCCACTCCCACTGACCCACTCACTGACACAGCTGTAGGTTACTCCCACTGACCCAATGACAATCACTGCTGTAGGTCACTCTCACTGTCCCAATCATGGTCACTGTTGCAGTTCATTCCCGCAGACCCACTCTCTGTCACTGCTGTAGATCCCTTCCCCTCCCTCAATCACGGTCACTGCTTTAGGTCACTCCCACTGACCCAATCACAGCCACTGCTGTAGGTTACTCCAGCTGACCCAATCTCATTCACTGCTGAAGGTCATTCCCACTGACACACTCACTCTCACTGCGTAGGTCACCTCCACTGACCCAATCACAGTCACTGCTGTAGGTCATTCCCACTGACACAATCACGGTCACTGCAGTAGGTCACTCCAACTGACCTAATCACGGTCACTGCTGTAGGTCATTCTCACTGACTCAATCATGGTCACTGCTGTAGGTCACCCCCACTGAACCGCTCACTGTCACAGGTGTAGGTCATTCCTACTGAACCAATCAATGTAACTGCTGTCAGCCACTCCCACTGACCCACTCACTGTCACTGCTGTAGGTGACTCTCACTGACCAACTCATAGTCACTGCTTTAGGTCACTCCCACTCACCCAATCATGGTCACTGCTGTAGGTCACTCCCACTTACCATATCACTGTCTCTGCTGTAGGTCACCCCCACTGACGCTCTCACTATCATTGCTGTAGGTTATTCCCACTGACCCAATCACGGTCACTGGTGTAGGACAATCCCACTGACCCACTCACTGTCACTGCTGTAGGTTACTCCCACTGACCCAATCCCAATCTCTGCTGTAGTTCACTCTCACTGCCCCAATCATGGTCACTGTTGCAGTTCATTCCCACAGACCCACTCACTGTCACTGCTGTAGATCACTTCCACTCACTCAATCACGGTCACTGCTTTAGGTCACTCCCACTGACCCAATCACGGTCACTGCTGGAGGTCAATCCCACTGATCCACTCTCAGTCACTGCTGTAGATTACTCCCACTGACCCACTCGCTTTCACTGCTGTCGGCCACTCCCACTGACCCACTCACTGACACAGCTGTAGGTTACTCCCACTGACCCAATGACAATCACTGCTGTAGGTCACTCTCACTGTCACAATCATGGTCACTGTTGCAGTTCATTCCCGCAGACCCACTCTCTGTCACTGCTCTAGATCCCTTCCCCTCCCTCAATCACGGTCACTGCTTTAGGTCACTCCCACTGACCCAATCACAGCCACTGCTGTAGGTTACTCCAGCTGACCCAATCTCATTCACTGCTGAAGGTCATTCCCACTGACACACTCACTCTCACTGCGTAGGTCACTCCCACTGACCCAATCACAGTCACTGCTGTAGGTCATTCCCACTGACACAATCACGGTCACTGCTGTAGGTCACTCCAACTGACCTAATCACGGTCACTGCTGTAGGTCATTCCCACTGACCCAATCATCGTCAATGCTGTTGGACATTCCCACTGACCCAATCATGGTCACTGCTGTAGGTCACTCCCACTGAACCACTCATTGTCAATGCTGTAGGTCATTCCCACTGAACCACTCAATGTCACTGCTGTCAGCCACTCCCACTGACCCACTTACTGTCACTGCTGTATATCACTCCCCTGACTCAATCACGGTCATTGCTTTAGGTCACTCCCACTGACCCAATCACAGCCACTGCTGTAGGTCACTCCCGCTGACCCAATCACAGTCACTGATGTAGGTCACTCCCACTCACCCAATCACGGTTACTGATGTAGGTCACTTCCACTGAGCCAATCACGGTCACTGCTGTAGGTCAATCCCACTGACACACTCTCAGACACTGATGTAGATTACTCCCACTGACCCAATCGCGCTCACTGCTGTAGGTCATTCCCACTGACCCAATCATCGTAAATGCTGTAGGTCATTCCTACTGAACCACTCAATGTCACTGCTGTCAGCCACTCCCACTGACCCACTCACTGTCACTGCTGTATGTGACTCTCACTTGACCAACTCATAGTCACTGCTGTAGGTCACTCCAACTCACCCAATCATGGTCACTGCTGTAGGTCACTCCCACTTACCATATCTCTGTCTCTGCTGTAGGTCACCCCCACTGACGTTCTCACTATCATTGCTGTAGGTCATTCCCACTGACCCAATCACGGTCACTGCTGTAGGTCAATCCCACTGACCCACTCTCAGTCACTGCTGTAGATTACTCCCCCTGACCCACTCACTGACACTGCTGTAGGTTATTCCCACTGACCCAATGACAATCACTGCTGTAGTTTACTCTCACTGTCCCAATAATGGTCACTGTTGCAGTTCATTCCGACAGACCCACTCTCTGTCACTGCTGTAGATCACTTCACCTCCCTCAATCACTGTCACTGCTTTAGGTCACTCCCACTGACCGAATCACAGCCACTGCTGTTGGTCATTCCCACTGACCCACTCACTGTCACTGCTGTAGTTCATTCCCACTGAAACACTCACTGTCACGGCTGTCAGACACTCCCACTGACCCACTCACTCTCTCTGCTGTAGGTCACTCCCACTCACCCAATCATGGTTACTCCTGTAGGTGACTTCCACTAACCCAATCATGGTCGCTGCTGTAGGTCACTACCACTGACCCACTCACTATCATTGCTGTAGGTCATTCCCACTGACCCAATCACGGTCACTGCTGTAGGTCAATCCCACTGACACACTCTCTGTCACTGCTGTAGATTACTCCCACTGACCCACTCGCTGTCACTGCTGTTGGTCACCCCCACTGACCCACTCACTGACACAGCTGTAGGTGACTCGCACTGACCCAATGACAATCACTGCTGTAGGTCACTCTCACTGTCCCAATCATGGTCACTGTTGCAGTTCATTCCCACAGACCCACTCTCTGTCACTGGTGTAGATCCCTTCCCCTCCCTCAATCACGGTCACTGCTTTAGGTCACTCCCACTGACCCAATCAGAGCCACTGCTGTAGGTTAATCCAGCTTACCCAATCTCATTCACTGCTGAAGGTCATTCCCACTGACCCACTCACTCTCACTGCGTAGGTCACTCCCACTGACCCAATCACAGTCACTGCTGTAGGTCATTTCCACTGACACAATCACGGTCACTGCTGTAGGTCGCTCCATCTGACCCAATCACGGTCACTGCTGTAGGTCATTCCCACTGACCCAATCATCGTCAATGCTGTTGGACATTCCCACTGACCCAATCATGGTCACTGCTGTAGGTCACTCCCACTGAACCACTCATTGTCAATGCTGTAGGTCATTCCCACTGAACCACTCAATGTCACTGCTGTCAGCCACTCGCACTGACCCACTTACTGTCACTGCTGTAGATCACTCCCCTGACTCAATGACGGTCACTGCTTTAGGTCACTCCCACTGACCCAATCACAGCCACTGCTGTAGGTCACTCCCGCTGACCCAATCACAGTCACTGATGTAGGTCACTCCCACTCACCCAATCATGGTTGCTGATGTAGGTCACTTCCACTGAGCCAATCACGGTCACTGCTGTAGGTCAATCCCACTGACACACTCTCAGACACTGATGTAGATTACTCCCACTGACCCAATCGCGCTCACTGCTGTAGGTCATTCCCACTGACCCAATCATCGTAAATGCTGTAGGTCATTCCCACTGACCCACTCACTGTCACTGCTGTATGTGACTCTCACTGACCAACTCATAGTCACTGCTGTAGGTCACTCCAACTCACCCAATCATGGTCACTGCTGTAGGTCACTCCCACTTACCATATCTCTGTCTCTGCTGTAGGTCACCCCCACTGACGTTCTCACTATCATTGCTGTAGGTCATTCCCACTGACCCAATCACGGTCACTGCTGTAGGTCAATCCCACTGACCCACTCTCAGTCACTGCTGTAGATTACTCCCCCTGACCCACTCACTGACACTGCTGTAGGTTACTCCCACTGACCCAATGACAATCACTGCTGTAGTTTACTCTCACTGTCCCAATAATGGTCACTGTTGCAGTTCATTCCGACAGACCCACTCTCTGTCACTGCTGTAGATCACTTCACCTCCCTCAATCACTGTCACTGCTTTAGGTCACTCCCACTGACCGAATCACAGCCACTGCTGTTGGTCATTCCCACTGACCCACTCACTGTCACTGCTGTAGTTCATTCCCACTGAAACACTCACTGTCACGGCTGTCAGACACTCCCACTGACCCACTCACTCTCTCTGCTGTAGGTCACTCCCACTCACCCAATCATGGTTACTCCTGTAGGTGACTTCCACTAACCCAATCATGGTCGCTGCTGTAGGTCACTACCACTGACCCACTCACTATCATTGCTGTAGGTAATTCCCACTGACCCAATCACGGTCACTGCTGTAGGTCAATCCCACTGACACACTCTCTGTCACTGCTGTAGATTACTCCCACTGACCCACTCGCTGTCACTGCTGTCGGTCACCCCCACTGACCCACTCACTGACACAGCTGTAGGTGACTCGCACTGACCCAATGACAATCACTGCTGTAGGTCACTCTCACTGTCCCAATCATGGTCACTGTTGCAGTTCATTCCCACAGACCCACTCTCTGTCACTGGTGTAGATCCCTTCCCCTCCCTCAATCACGGTCACTGCTTTAGGTCACTCCCACTGACCCAATCAGAGCCACTGCTGTAGGTTAATCCAGCTTACCCAATCTCATTCACTGCTGAAGGTCATTCCCACTGACCCACTCACTCTCACTGCGTAGGTCACTCCCACTGACCCAATCACAGTCACTGCTGTAGGTCATTTCCACTGACACAATCACGGTCACTGCTGTAGGTCGCTCCATCTGACCCAATCACGGTCACTGCTGTAGGTCATTCCCACTGACCCAATCATCGTCAATGCTGTTCGACATTCCCACTGACTCAATCATGGTCACTGCTGTAGGTCACTCCCACTGAACCACTCATTGTCAATGCTGTAGGTCATTCCCACTGAACCAATCAGTGTCACTGCTGTCAGCCACTCCCACTGTCCCACTTACTATCATTGCTGTAAGTCATTCCCACTGACCCAATCAAGGTCACTGCTGTAGGTCAATCCCACTGACGCACTCTCAGTCACTGCTGTAGATTACTCCCACTGACCCACTCACTGTCACTGCTGAAGGTCATTCCCACTGACCCACTCACACTCACTGCGTAGGTCACTCCCACTGACCCAATCACAGTCGCTGCTGAAGGTTATTCCTACAGACACAATCACGGTCACTGCTGTATGTCACTCCCACTGACCCACTCACTGTCACTGCTGTCGATTTTTCCCACTGACCCACTCACTGACACTGCTGTAGGTTATTCCCAATGACGCTCTCACTATCATTGCTGTAGGTCATTCACACTGACCCAATCTCGGTCACTTCTGTAGGTCAATCACAGAGACCCACTCTCTGTCACTGCTGTAGATCACTTCCCCTCCCTCAATAACGGTAACTGCTTTAGGTCAATCCCACTGACCCAATCACAGCCACTGCTGTAGGTGACTATCACTGACCAACTCATAGTCACTGCTGTAGGTCAGTCCCACTCACCCAATCATGGTCACTACTGTAGGTCACTCCCACTTACCATATTACTGTCTCTGCTGTAGGTCGCCCCCACTGACGCTCTCACTATCATTGCTGTAGGTCACTCCCACTGACCCAATCACAGTCACTGCTGTAGGTCAATCCAGCTGACCCACTCTCAGTCACTGCTGTAGATTACTCCCCCTGACCAACTCACTGTCGCTGCTGTCTGTCACTCCCACTGACCCACAGACAGTCACTGCTGAAGGTTACTCCCACTGACCCAAGCACAGTCACTGCTGTAGGTCGCTCTCACTGTCCCAATCATGGTCACTGTTGCAGATGATTCCCCCAGACCCACTCACTGGCACTGCGTAGGTCACTCCCACTGACCCTATCATAGACACTGCTGTAGGTCATTCCCACTGACCCAATCATGGTCACTGCTGTAGGTCACTCCCACTGACCCACTCACTATCATTGCTGTAGGTCATTCCCATTGACCCAATCACGGTCACTGCTGTAGGTTAATCCCACTGACGCACTCTCAGTCACTCACCCAATCATGGTTACTGATGTAGGTCACTCCCACTGACCCAATCATGGTCACTGCTGTAGGTGGCTCCCACTTACCTAATCACGGTCTCTGCTGTAGGTCACTCCCACTGACCGTCTCACTATCATTGCTGTAGGTCATTCCCACTGACCCACTCACTGTCACTGCTGACGGTCACTCCCACTAACCCACTCACTGACACTGCTGTACGTTACTCCCACTGACCCAATCACAATCACTGCTGTAGTTCACTCTCACTGTCCCAATCATGGTCACTGTTGCAGATGATTCCCACAGACCCACTCACTGTCACTGCGTAGGTCACACCCACTGACCCTATCATAGTCACTGCTGTAGGTCACTCCCGCTGACCCAATCACAGTCACTGCTGTAGGTCATTCCCACTGATCCACTCACTCTAACAGCTGTAGGGTACTGCAACTGGCCCAATCACGGTCACTGCTGTAGGTCACTCCCATTGCCCCAATCACAGTCACTGCTGTAGGTCTTTCCCACTGACCATATCATGGTCACTGCTGTAGGTCAATCCCACTGTCCCACTCACTGTCGAAGCTGTAGGTAATTCCCACTGAAACACTCACTGTCACTGCTGTCAACCACTCCCACTGACCCACTCACTGTCACTGCTGATTGCCACTCCCACTCACCCAATCATTGTTACTGCTGTAGGTCACTCCCACTGACCCAATCATGGTCACTGCTGTAGGTCGCTCCCACTGACCGTCTCACTATCATTGCTCTCGGTCATTCCCACTTACCCAATCACTGTCACTGCTGACGGTCACTCCCACTGACCCACTCACTGACACTGCTGTACGTATCTCCCACTGACTCAATCACAATCACTGCTGTAGTTCACTCTCACTGTCCCAATCATCGTCACTGTTGCAGATGATTCCCACAGACCCACTCACTGTCACTGCGTAGGTCACTCCCACTGACCCAATCGCGCTCACTGCTGTAGGTCATTCCCACTGACCCAATCATCGTCAATGCTGTAGGTCATTCCTACTGAACCACTCAATGTCACTGCTGTCAGCCACTCCCACTGACCCACTCACTGTCACTGCTGTAGGTGACTCTCACTGACCAACTCATAGTCACTGCTTTAGGTCACTCCCACTCACCCAATCATGGTCACTGCTGTAGGTCACTCCCACTTACCATATCATTGTCTCTGCTGTAGGTCACCCCCACTGACGCTCTCACTATCATTGCTGTAGGTTATTCCCACTGACCCAATCACGGTCACTGGTGTAGGACAATCCCACTGACCCACTCACTGTCACTGCTGTAGGTTACTCCCACTGACCCAATCCCAATCTCTGCTGTAGTTCACTGTCACTGCCCCAATCATGGTCACTGTTGCAGTTCATTCCCACAGACCCACTCACTGTCACTGCTGTAGATCACTTCCACTCACTCAATCACGGTCACTGCTTTAGGTCACTCCCACTGACCCACTCATTATCATTGCTGTAGGTCATTCCCACTGACCCAATCACGGTCACTGCTGTAGGTCAATCCCACTGATCCACTCTCAGTCACTGCTGTAGATTACTCCCACTGACCCACTCGCTTTCACTGCTGTCGGCCACTCCCACTGACCCACTCACTGACACAGCTGTAGGTTACTCCCACTGACCCAATGACAATCACTGCTGTAGGTCACTCTCACTGTCCCAATCATGGTCACTGTTGCAGTTCATTCCCGCAGACCCACTCTCTGTCACTGCTGTAGATCCCTTCCCCTCCCTCAATCACGGTCACTGCTTTAGGTCACTCCCACTGACCCAATCACAGCCACTGCTGTAGGTTACTCCAGCTGACCCAATCTCATTCACTGCTGAAGGTCATTCCCACTGACACACTCACTCTCACTGCGTAGGTCACTCCCACTGACCCAATCACAGTCACTGCTGTAGGTCATTCCCACTGACACAATCACGGTCACTGCTGTAGGTCACTCCAACTGACCTAATCACGGTCACTGCTGTAGGTCATTCTCACTGACTCAATCATCGTCAATGCTGTTGGACATTCCCACTGACCCAATCGCTCTCACTGCTGTAGGTCATTCCCACTGACCCAATCATCGTCAATGCTGTTGGTCATTCCCACTGACCCAATCATGGTCACTGCTGTAGGTCACCCCCACTGAACCGCTCACTGTCACAGGTGTAGGTCATTCCTACTGAACCAATCAATGTAACTGCTGTCAGCCACTCCCACTGACCCACTCACTGTCACTGCTGTAGGTGACTCTCACTGACCAACTCATAGTCACTGCTTTAGGTCACTCCCACTCACCCAATCATGGTCACTGCTGTAGGTCACTCCCACTTAACATATCACTGTCCCTGCTGTAGGTCACCCCCAATGACGCTCTCACTATCATTGCTGTAGGTTATTCCCACTGACCCAATCACGGTCACTGGTGTAGGACAATCCCACTGACCCACTCACTGTCACTGCTGTAGGTTACTCTCACTGACCCAATCCCAATCTCTGCTGTAGTTCACTCTCACTGCCCCAATCATGGTCACTGTTGCAGTTCATTCCCACAGACCAACTCACTGTCACTGCTGTAGATCACTTCCACTCACTCAATCACGGTCACTGCTTTAGGTCACTCCCACTGACCCACTCACTGTCATTGCTGTAGGTCATTCCCACTGACCCAATCACGGTCACTGCTGTAGGTCAAGCCCACTGATCCACTCTCAGTCACTGCTGTAGATTACTCCCACTGACCCACTCGCTTTCACTGCTGTCGGCCACTCCCACTGACCCACTCACTGACACAGCTGTAGGTTACTCCCACTGACCCAATGACAATCACTGCTGTAGGTCACTCTCACTGTCCCAATCATGGTCACGGTTGCAGTTCATTCCCGCAGACCCACTCTCTGTCACTGCTGCAGATCCCTTCCCCTCCCTCAATCACGGTCACTGCTTTAGGTCACTCCCACTGACCCAATCACAGCCACTGCTGTAGGTTCCTCCAGCTGACCCAATCTCATTCACTGCTGAAGGTCATTCCCACTGACACACTCACTCTCACTGCGTAGGTCACTCCCACTGACCCAATCACAGTCACTTCTGTAGGTCATTCCCACTGACACAATCACGGTCACTGCTGTAGGTCACTCCAACTGACCTAATCACGGTCACTGCTGTAGGTCATTCCCACTGACCCAATCATCGTCAATGCTGTTGGACATTCCCACTGACCCAATCATGGTCACTGCTGTAGGTCACTCCCACTGAACCACTCATTGTCAATGCTGTAGTTCATTCCCACTGAACCACTCAATGTCACTGCTGTCAGCCACTCCCACTGACCCACTTACTGTCACTGCTGTAGATCACTCCCCTGACTCAATCACGGTCACTGCTTTAGGTCACTCCCACTGACCCAATCACAGCCACTGCTGTAGGTCACTCCCGCAGACCCAATCACAGTCACTGATTTAGGTCACTCCCACTCACCCAATCATGGTTACTGATGTAGGTCACTTCCACTGACCCAATCACGGTCACTGCTGTAGGTCAATCCCACTGACACACTCTCAGACACTGATGTAGATTACTCCCACTGACCCAATCGCGCTCACTGCTGTAGGTCATTCCCACTGACCCAATCATCGTCAATGCTGTAGGTCATTCCTACTGAACCACTCAATGTCACTGCTGTCAGCCACTCCCACTGACCCACTCACTGTCACTGCTGTATGTGACTCTCACTGACCAACTCATAGTCACTGCTGTAGGTCACTCCAACTCACCCAATCATGGTCACTGCTGTAGGTCACTCCCACTTACCATATCTCTGTCTCTGCTGTAGGTCACCCCCACTGACGTTCTCACTAACATTGCTGTAGGTCATTCCCACTGACCCAATCACGGTCACTGCTGTAGGTCAATCCCACTGACCCACTCTCAGTCACTGCTGTAGATTACTCCCCCTGACCCACTCACTGACACTGCTGTAGGTTACTCCCACTGACCCAATCACAATCACTGCTGTAGTTTACTCTCACTGTCCCAATAATGGTCACTGTTGCAGTTCATTCCGACAGACCCACTCTCTGTCACTGCTGTAGATCACTTCACCTCCCTCAATCACGGTCACTGCTTTAGGTCACTCCCACTGACCGAATCACAGCCACTGCTGTAGGTCATTCCCACTGACCCACTCACTGTCACTGCTGTAGTTCATTCCCACTGAAACACTCACTGTCACGGCTGTCAGACACTCCCACTGACCCACTCACTCTCTCTGCTGTAGGTCACTCCCACTCACCCAATCATGGTTACTCCTGTAGGTGACTTCCACTAACCCAATCATGGTCGCTGCTGTAGGTCACTACCACTGACCCACTCACTATCATTGCTGTAGGTCATTCCCACTGACCCAATCATCGTCAATGCTGTTGGACATTCCCACTGACTAAATCATGGTCACTGCTGTAGGTCACTCCCACTGAACCACTCATTGTCAATGCTGTAGGTCATTCCCACTGAACCAATCAGTGTCACTGCTGTCAGCCACTCCCACTGTCCCACTTACTATCATTGCTGTAAGTCATTCCCACTGACCCAATCAAGGTCACTGCTGTAGGTCAATCCCACTGACGCACTCTCAGTCACTGCTGTAGATTACTCCAACTGACCCACTCACTGTCACTGCTGAAGGTCATTCCCACTGACGCACTCACACTCACTGCGTAGGTCACTCCCACTGACCCAATCACAGTCGCTGCTGTAGGTTATTCCTACTGACACAATCACGGTCACTGCTGTAGGTCAGTCCCACTCACCCAATCATGGTCACTACTGTAGGTCACTCCCACTTACCATATTACTGTCTCTGCTGTAGGTCGCCCCCACTGACGCTCTCACTATCATTGCTGTAGGTCACTCCCACTGACCCAATCACGGTCACTGCTGTAGGTCAATCCAGCTGACCCACTCTCAGTCACTGCTGTAGATTACTCCCCCTGACCAACTCACTGTCGCTGCTGTCTGTCACTCCCACTGACCCACAGACAGTCACTGCTGAAGGTTACTCCCACTGACCCAAGCACAGTCACTGCTGTAGGTCGCTCTCACTGTCCCAATCATGGTCACTGTTGCAGAAGATTCCCCCAGACCCACTCACAGGCACTGCGTAGGTCACTCCCACTGACCCTATCATAGACACTGCTGTAGGTCATTCCCACTGACCCAATCATGGTCACTGCTGTAGGTCACTCCCACTGACCCACTCACTATCATTGCTGTAGGTCATTCCCATTGACCCAATCACGGTCACTGCTGTAGGTTAATCCCACTGACGCACTCTCAGTCACTCACCCAATCATGGTTACTGATGTAGGTCACTCCCACTGACCCAATCATGGTCACTGCTGTAGGTTGCTCCCACTTACCTAATCACGGTCTCTGCTGTAGGTCACTCCCACTGACCGTCTCACTATCATTGCTGTAGGTCATTCCCACTGACCCACTCACTGTCACTGCTGACGGTCACTCCCACTGACCCACTCACTGACACTGCTGTACGTTACTCCCTCTGACCCAATCACAATCACTGCTGTAGTTCACTCTCACTGTCCCAATCATGGTCACTGTTGCAGATGATTCCCACAGACCCACTCACTGTCACTGCGTAGGTCACTCCCACTGACC